>NC_056524.1:212494506-212502286 GCF_019175285.1 Sceloporus undulatus
TCTGCATATCTTAGATTGTTGATATTCCTTCCTCCTATTTTCACTCCTCCTCCTTCTTTGTCCAAGCCTGCTTTTCTTACAATATGTTCTACATAGAAGTTGAACAAGTAGGGTGATCGCATGCAGCCTTGAAAGAAGAGCCCAACCTTATTTCACCTCAGCAGCAATCAATACTGCGAGACCAGGGTTAAAATCCCAGCTCAGTCATGGAAACCCACTGGGTGACCTTGGGCAAATCACACTTTCTCAGCCTCAAAGAATGGCAATGGCAAACCCCCTCTGACAAAACTTGCCAAGAAGACCCTATGACAGATTCTCCTTTGAGTCATCATAAGTCAGAAATGACTTGAAAGCAAACAACAACAACAACAACAACATGGTGATAATATCATTGTTGCTCACAGATCCTCTCCCAGTCTCACCTTCCACTTTTACTGCTGCCCAGTAGCTGTTTGGCATGTTTAGTCAGGCTCCTCAGTAAAAGCCTGGATGTTTGTTCAAGAGTACATCCACACACACAACAGAAAGGAAACTGTGTTGTCTTTAGGGCTGCGACTGGGGAGAGCACATGTTTCATCTATTTTAAAAACTGTTTTAATTCGTATTTTCTTTTAACACAATTGCTTATTGTTTGAATTAAAATTTCTATTTGTACAAACGGTTTTTTATTTGGAAAAAACTTGTTTCTAATTGGATATAAGCTGGTTTTGATCCAACTTTCCAGGTATACACATCAGAACCTGGAACCCCAATCATCCTTTCACACTTCTTCTCTTTCCTGAGCTCCTGATGCAAGGAAGCATGTAATGGAGCCTCAGCCTCTCTACCCAAAAAATTAAATTCACTTGTATTACAGTCAACATGGTAACAATGATACTTTTGTTTTATTTATTGTTTTGCCATACCAACTGCATCCAAATTCTCATGCTATTCAATTCATTAAAGTTCCTCATTTCTTTGCTTTTTTGTTTCTTTCAATTATTGAAGCTGCTCTATGAATAAAAACCCTTAGAAAAGTAACAAGAATTTAAAAACAGGCTGAGGAAATAACAGTGTCTGAACAAGCCTTGTATTTTCCATGCCAGTTTACTCACAAACACATGGTCATGCAGAGAAGTACTGCTGCTAGAAGTATAGATCTCACCATCAAGTCTAAAGCTTTTTTACTCTTACCCAGCCTTATTTTCTTCATTGAAAGATTAAGCTTCTTCCCCTTTAAGAGCAGCCTTATGTGCAGGATGCTTCCTCCAGTTCCACCCCTCCATTTGCAATCGGTTCCCATTAATTTGGCAATTCGATCATCAAGAAGGGACTTTTGGATCTTTGTGTATATTTCCTGTGTCCTCTTTTATTCCAGAGGGCAATTTTATCACCACCCCTATTCCTCTAGCATCACCACCACATGAAGCACTGCCCCAGCAAAAGTATATATACAGAATTTAAAAGCTAGAGGAGAGGCATTCCACTTATAGTCTTCACAAGACATCCTTGTCTACAATGCACTTTATCATTGCTGCTGACAGTAAAAATACAGAAGGCTAGGCGTTCTGGAAGAATTAGCATAGTTCCCTAGTTCCTGAACCACAAGAGCATATAATGCTTGAGAATGTTCTAAAGTGAAGAGGCATGAGACAACTTGAGCATTTTTACCTCTCTACTTAAAATGCTGCCCTTTGTTCTCTCAGATTGCTCTGGATTTAATAATAATAATACGTTTTATTTGTGTTTCCCGCTTCTCCCGGTGGATCGAAGCAGGATTACAACAGAGTATAAAACAACAAGACAATATACAATTACAGTTAAAAATACAATTTGCCATAATATCAACAATAATTAATAAAAACAATTTATAAAAAATAATCTCTATCTACAAACATGCAATGTGCCAGACCTATTTAGGGTCTTGATTTAATTTCTGTAGAGGGGTAGACTTTAAAAAGAATTGGCAGGATATGCTAACTTGCTTCAAGACAATAAATAATGTGCACTTGTTTCAAGGGAACAAAAAGATTCACCTACAGTACTAGTCCCAAAACTTGGGATCTAGCTCAGGTCATTTATGTGAAACTTGCATTTAGAAGGTAAACCGGTTTAAGATGGTCCATTTCAGAGAAGGAATGAGGGATCATTGTTCATTTTTACACATCCAGTGATTTTAAACATATACTACTTTCAAGCTGCCAATCAACATGCACTGAAGAAGAGTGTCAAAACTGCACAGCTAGGAAGCAATAAATACAAATGGTTCAGCCCATTAAAAATGTACTTATAAATAAATAAATGTTTTAGAGAAATGTTCAAGTCCAAAGAAGAAAATTTCACCAGTTTTTCTGAGCTATCTCAAATAGTTATCAGGATGCCTTTATTCATCCCCATTCCAAGACGTCCAGAGTAATTTCAGCTCCGAGAAAGGGCACCTCAGTTTCTGAATCCCCAAACACAGTGGGCCCTTCGTATTGGTTCCAGACCCCCCCCCCATGGATACCAAAATCCATAGATGCTCAAGTTTCCTTATATGCAATACCATAGTAAAATGGTGTCCCTTATATAAAATGGCAAAATCAAAGTTTGCTTTTTGGAATTTACATATTTTTGGAATATATTTCAAGTCATGGATACTTTAATCTGTAGATAAAGAATCCATGGATATGAAGGGCTGACAGTATTCCAGTAACAAAGCAGATACAGTATCACACAATCTCACCACAATTACATCTGTACTTCTCTTAGACTTGAAGCCCCCCCCCCCTCCAACTGCTGTCTCTTCACCTCTTCCTATGAAAAGACCTAAACACATCCACATCTACCCTCAAACTCTTGAAGAAAGAGAAAGCTACAGAGCTCAATGAAGAAGTTAACGGGAGTAGGCACTGCTCCCAACTGACAGTACTTACATTTTATCTAACTGCTCCTGATTATAGCTCTCACTCAATTTCTATTCTCTATGATAACTTCAACTAAAGGATAAAAATGTAGGATATTCTGCTTTTAAGCTGTTCTCTGAAGATATATTTTTAATTGAGATTGCAGCAAATTGTATAGTTCTTCAGCTTCCACAATGTCAAACCAGCTGCAAATGGGCACTTCCAAGCTTAGCAAGAGTTGTGACAAAGAAAATTCTCGACTCATAGACATGAGTTAGCTGTCAGCAGCCCATTAAAGAACAAAAATATTCTGGTATCTTCTTTTTCTGTACCCTGGAGGGAAAAAGCAGTTATATTTCTGTTCACCAACAATGTCTCCTGATTTTGCAGCTCCAGAACTCACTCTAAACTGAAATGAATTCAGCACAGCATTTCTTGTTTGCACACTTTCTTTTCTATTTATCATTTGGATATTCTAATAATAAAGCAATTGGGGGTGATAGGAGAATATGAAAAAGACAGAGGAAATCAGCAGGGTTCACACAAAATCCTGCATCAAAAGCAAATTCTGACAGACTAATGTACAATGGAATTGAGAAGGGCCTCCTCCCACCATCTAAACCTGTCAATTATCTCCTCGTTCTATCAGGTCAAAACTTCAGAATTTATGTAATGGTTTATAAAACACATGTCAGGTGCAAAGATACCCTTCTTTAGTTGCATAAGATATACTAAAATTATGATAGCTGTGCTGAGCCTTAGGGGAAAACATAGGCCAGTACTTCTAAGTATTAGGCACTATACCCATTTCTAGTCACCAGATGCAATTTTCTAAACTTCTTCATGGTACCTTGGTAGGAAAAAGGCTTTTCTTACTTACCAAAGAATTAGGGGCAGCTCCACTGCCAAAGTACTTATTTCTATAGATGCTTCATTTCTTGGGGGGGGGGGGGGGAGGCAACACAACTCTGGCCCCTGGAGTGTGTTCTACCAAATCTATGCATTATTTGCCTACTGAATGAATGAAACTTCAGATTTATTCACTCTCCTGCATAGTTTCAGCTGACAAGAGGCAGAAAGGAAGAAGTCCATCACAGTTCACTTCATGTATGCTGTAAACAAGAAGCTGATGGCTTTCTCAGAAAACTGGAAAAAAACTGGAAAAGCACCAAAAATCCCTCCTGTAGGCACAAGATTATTCGCTAACTTGGGGGCTGTACAGACAGCCCCTAAGGGGTGGCAGGATGCCACCCCTTTCCTAGCTGTATTGGGGCTGCAGCAACCACATGCCGCACCCCCAATCTGGCCTTTTTGTGCCACAGAAAGGGCGCCAAATCTGGCGGTGCTGTGGCTTTTTGGCACTCCTTTTGGCATGAATCATCTGGATGCAATGCCAAAGGAGTGCTGTGACACCGCCCGCCATGCAGTTGGGCACATACTATGATGCTGGCATCAGGGCAGTGTTGGGGTGTGCGTCGTGCAGACACCACGGAGTCATTCTGCCCCAAGGGCAGTGTTTAGTGCCAGTGTGTTGAGGCCCTTGGTCAAAAAGAGCCAGAATTAGGTCAGATCAGTAATTGTATGTGAATGCAAATCTGGAATGCATACCGTCAGGTTAACTGCTGGGTGCTAGTGAGTATATTTTCTGGAAAAGGTGTTCACCAGATGTGTCCAGTAGCACATCTAGGTATCAGCTTTAGTTCATGTTAATTAAGGTTCCCATCTTAACCAAGCTTTAAAAGTATGACTTTGGTTTCAACTTCTCTGTTAGGAAGAAACTCCGCTTCGTGTCGGCCATATTTAGTGTTCCTTACAATGTAACCACATTAAGGTAGATGAGGTGAATCTGTTGTGGGAAATACAGGAGCTGTGAGCACATACTCCCATATCCCACTTTCAGTACTTAAATATGCCTATTCAAGAATGAAATAATGAGCTGTAACCAAGACTATCAGCTCTGCAAATTAGAAAGGTTAATTATGCAATCTAATTAATTAATTATGAGGAAATTAATTCATTAATTACAGGAATAGCTTCTTTAGCACCTTTCACCTGTAGTCTTGTCAATAAAGAGTTTCCATCACAGTCTACCTTTGTGATAAAGTAACAGATATCAAAGGAAGACAGAAAGGGTTCAGAAGAGAGCAGTAAAGATGTCAAAAAGTTTGGCTAGAAAGGAAGGTGTAAAAAACTGGGCTAAAGCAATTAGACACTTAATCAGAAGGATTGAAACTTAGAAGAGGAGGCTGGGATTCAATTTTAACAATTGTTGCAAAGTGCATACAAAGGGTTACAAAAGAAAAGTGAACTACTGTCCTTAACTGACGACAGAGCAAAAAATAAATGAACCAAATCTGGCAGGGAAAGCATGCGGGGTCTGGGAGGCAATCTACCTCTGGGACTTGCTGGAACCACCACCATCCCATCAAAAGTGACCAGATGTTCATTTCCAGTTTTGCAAAAATATTTGGGATGGGGGGGGGGAGGGGACAGAGTGCAGAGGATATGTTTAATTTCAAAGAACTGTGACTCCTGGAGCCTTCCAGAAGCAATAACAGTTCTCTCTCTCTCAATATATATTTTTGATAGGAAGGAAGGACTGCAAGAACAATCATGGAGGCCACATGCACTTACAGAGCATGCTATTTATCCCTGAACTAAACAGAACTTATTCATTTATGAGTGGTTTATCAGGTAGTGAACCCATCATCACAGCAAATCTCTAAAATTATACTGACATCTATTGGGGTAGCTCAGCTAAGCATCCCACAGTACTGTATTCTTCTAAATACATTCTTCAACAGCAGCTAGATAAAACAATGCCTGGAATATGGAGGAGAATGTCACGCACAGAGCTCAGGAAACTATATCTTTCCACCATAAGGCCATCACAAGCAATGTCACAAATCATACCTAGTTAAGAGATGGAATCTTTTGCTTGTATCTTAATAATGAGAATTAGCTAAACTGAGCTCATGCTATCAGCTCAGTAGGCAAAGCCCATTGGGGACAACCACATGTTCCATACAAAAGAACTGAGACTGGCCTAAGGCAATGATAGTGATAAGATTCAGTTTCCAAAGTTAACATTCCATGACCAGGATATCAGACCTGTTATAATATGTCTATGGCCTGTTACAAACGGGCAGGAAAGTACGCGTGGAGCGCGTACTAGGGTTAGAAAGGGGTGGTGCTTCCGCACCCCCTAACCCTAGTGTGCGCTCTGCGCGCACAAAATGGCAGCGGCCGTTCCACACGGCCACCGCCATGAGGACGTCACGATCGCGCCGCCTCTATACGGGGCAGCACGGACATGACGTCCTCGCTCCGCACCAGGGTGCTTAGTGCGCCCTTAGCGCGGAATAGGAAGGAGCTCCGTTTTGGAGCTCCTTCCTGGTTTGGTCCGCTGGGTGCAGCCTTCACACGGCTGCGCCCAGCAGACCAAAGGAGAAAGGGACCAAGTGGCCCCTTTCTGCTCCTCCCCGCCGCCGCGGGGTGTCTTTGGGGCTTGAAGCCCCAGGGACACCCCTTTTCAGGCTGTGGGGAAGTGGCCTTTTGCCGCTTCCCCGCAGCCTGGAAAGCGGCGGATCGGGGCCTCAGCAGGTGCCAGTCTAGCTGCTGAGGCCCTGATACACCGGGGAAAGGGGCGGGTGCAGCCCGCCCCAAACGGGCAGTCTGTAACCCGCCAAAGGTAACTCAAAAGTAACTCCTCAAAGACAGGAAGCAGAAAAACTCCACAAAGTAATCAAGCTCTCAAAAACAGCAAGGATTGGTTTACTGACCATAGGTGCAGAAACAGAATCATAAAATCAATGAGTGGCAAGAGACCAAAAGGGCAATCCAACACAAACCAATCCCATTCAGGAAGACACAAACAATGCACTCAGGACAGATGGCCATCCAGACTCTGTTTAAAAACCTCCAAATGAGACTCCACCACACTCTTGAGGGAGTGTGTCCCACTGTGGACCAGCAATTACTGTCAGGATGGTCATCCATTAGGCCTACTTTGATTGTGTAGGCAGGGGGTGGAACTGGAATAATCCTGTCCCCAATTACTCTGATCCCAAGATTTTTTTTAAAAATGCTGCCAGAGATTTCAGCATATAGAGTTATTATAAAAGAAAATTGCATCAGTACAGTGATAAAGAGGCTTAAAACCAATACCAAGACCACTACTACCTAGAATCATAGAATCATGGAGTTGGAAGAAACCACACGGGCCATCCAGTCCAATCCCCTGCCATGCAGGAAATTCAAATCAAAGCATCCCCAGCAGACGGCCATCTAGCCTCTGCTTAAAGACCTCCAACGAAGGAGACTCCACTACACTCCAAGGGAGTGTGTTCCACTGTCGAACAGCCCTTACTGTCAGGAAGTTCCTCCTAATGTTGAGGTGGAATCTCTTTTCCTGCAGCTTGCATCCATTGCTCCGGATCCTGTTCTCTGGAGTAGCAGAAAACAAGCTTGCTCCCTCCTCAATATGACATCCTTTCAAATATTTAAACAGGGCTATCATATCACCTCTTAACCTCCTCTTCTCCAGGCTAAATATCCCCAGCTCCCTGAGTCATTCCTCATAGGGCAAGGTTTCCAGACCTTTCATCATTTTAGTTGCCCTCCTTTGGACACGCTCCAGTTTCTCAACATCCTTTTTAAATTGTGGTGCCCAGAACTGGACACAATATTCCTGGTGGGGCCTGACCAAAGCAGAATACAGTGGTACTATTACTTCTCTTGAACTAGACACTATACTTTTATTGATGCAGCCTAAAATTCCATTGGCCTTTTTAGCTGCCGCATCGCACTGTTGACTCATGTTCAACTTGTGGTCTACTTGGACTCCCAGATCCCTTTCACATGTAGTTTCATTCAGCCAGGTGTCCCCCATCCTATATCTGTGCATTTCATTTTTC
>NC_056524.1:212502311-212537771 GCF_019175285.1 Sceloporus undulatus
TGTGGCATTTTATTTTTCTCTGCCCTAAGTGCAGTATCTTACATTTCTCCGTGTTGAATTTCATTTTGTTAGCTTTGGCCCAGCTTTCTTGTCTATTCAGGTCATTTTCAATCTTGATCCTGTCCTCTGGAGTATTAACTATTCCTCCTAATTTGGTGTCATCTGCCAAATTTGATAGGTTGCTCCCAATTCTGTCATCTACGTCATTGATAAAGATGTTGAATAACACTGGGCCCAGGACAGAGCCCTGTGGGAACCCACTGGTCACTTCTCTCCAGGTGAAAAGGTGCCTTGTTGAGACCCTTTGGGTTTTGGCTGGTCAACCATTACAAATCCATGTAACAGTTACCGTTCTAGCCCACCTTTTACAAGCTTGTTTGCAAGAATGTCATGGGAAACCTTGTCAAAGGCCTTACTGAATCAAGATATACTATATCACAGCATTCCCTTCATCTACCAAGCTGGTAATTTTATCAAAGAAAGAGATTAGATTGTCTGGCATGACTATTTCTCTGAAACCCATGTTGACTATTTGTGATTATGGCATTGCCTTCTAGATGTTCACAGACCCTCTGTTTAATCATCTGCTCTAAAATCTTTCCTGGTTTGATGTCAGACTAACTGGACGATAATTGTTGGGGTCCTCTTTTTTTCCCTTTTGAAGATGGGAACAACGTTTGCCCTCCTCCAGTCTGCTGGGTTCTCCTGTTATCCAGAGTTTTTCAAATATGATTGCCAATGGCTCCGATATTACATGCCAGTTCTTTTAGTACCCTTGGATGTAGTTCATCTGGTCCTAGAGACTTAATTCATTTAGATTAACAAGGTATTCTTCTACTATCTCTTTACTCATTCTGTGCTGAAATTCCCCTATTCTGCCTCTGCTCCATTATCCTCAGGTTGAGCACACTTTGCGTTTTCTGAGAAGACTGAAGCAAAGAAGGTGTTGAGTAATTCTGCCTTTTCTCTGTCTTCTGTTAGCATTTTGCCATCTTCTCCATGCAGTGGCCCTACCATTTCCTTCTTCTTCCCTTTTGCTGCGGACATATCCAAAAAGCCCTTTTTGTTGTTCTTAACCTCTCTCGCAAGCCTGAGTTCATTCTGTGTTTTAGCTTTTCTGACTTTAACCCCTACACATGCCTGCTATTTCTTTGAATTCCTTTTTTGTGATTTCCCCCTTTTTCCATTTCTTATACATGTTCCGTTTCCAAACTTAGCTCGGTTGAAAGTTCCTTAGTATCCATCCTGGTTTCTTGAGACACCTCCGATTTTCTTTCTCACTGGAACTGTTTGAAATTGTGCCTTCAGTATCTGTCTTTTGAGAAACTCCCATCCGTCCTGAACTCCTTTTTTTTAGTATTCTGACCATGGAATCGCCCTCAATACTTCTCTAAATTTACTGAAATCCGCTCTCCTAAAGTCTAGGATGCGTGTCTGACTATGCCTGGCTTCTCCTTTCCACTGTATTACAAACTCCAGGAGAACATGGTCACTTCCACTAATGATCCACCACTTGCACCCCATTAACCAGTCATCTGTGGTTAGGATCAGATCCAAAATAGCTGACCCCCTTGTTGCCTCTTCCACCTTTTGGCCATGAAATTGTCTTCCAGGCAAGTGAGGAATTTGCTAGGCCTTGAGGATTTGCTGAGTTTGACTTCCAGCAAATATCAGGATAGTTGAAGTCGCCCATCACTACTACATCTTCTTTTCTGACTGTGTGGTCATCTGTCTAGAAAGATATCATCCAATTCCTCGTCTGACTGGGGGGTCTGTAGACTCCTCACCGTAACATCCTTGTTGTTTCCCTCCCCTTTGATTCTTATCCAGATGCTCTCCACCTGGCTTCCATGATTGATGTCCTGGATCTCTTCACTGGTGTAAATATCTCTGACATTAGTGCATTCCTCCTCCTTTCTTATTTGGCCTATTTCTCTGAAAAGGTTATACCCATCTATTTCCACATTCCAATCATGAGAACCATCCCACCAGGTTTCAGTGATGCCTATTATATCATATTTGGCTTTGTTGTACTAGGAGTTCAGTTCATTGCTTATTTCCCATGCTTCTGATTTAGTGTAGAGACATCGCGACCATGGTTCCCTTTTACTTGCTGCTGTGCAAGTTTTTGCCTCCCACTGTTGGGTCCTTGCACGTTTCCTTGTTTCCTCTATGTCAGTTTGACTATTTTCGCCATCCCTTTCGCTTCCTTAATTTGTCTCCCTTCCCCTCGGAACTCAGTTTAAAGCCCTCCTGACCAAGTTCTTGAGACTGTTGGCAAAAACATTTCTTCCAACTGGCGTGAGATGCAACCCGTCTGTTGCAAGAAGTCCCTCCTAATGGAACCGCAGCCCATGATCAAAGAATCCAAATCCTTCTCGGCGGCACCATCTGCGAAGCCAGTTGTTCACATCGCTATTTCCTCTCCCTTCCTGGACCATGCCCTTCAACTGGCAGAAGATACGAGTGACAACCTGTATCCATTCCTTTCAGCTTCCTCCAAGGCTCACCTCCCTTTTGATGCTG
Organism: Sceloporus undulatus; assembly: GCF_019175285.1. Classification (NCBI taxonomy): domain Eukaryota; kingdom Metazoa; phylum Chordata; class Lepidosauria; order Squamata; family Phrynosomatidae; genus Sceloporus; species Sceloporus undulatus. The sequence continues at coordinate 212,504,838 of NC_056524.1, forward strand.
TGTCTTGCAGTATCATTAGTTCCCCCGTGGACCAAAAGAAGGGGTTTGTCAGTAGAGGGCAGAAGACGATATAACTGGCATGCCAGCTTGAGGCATGCTCCTCCTCTCGCATGGAGAGCTCAACTCATCAAAACCAATATACCGCTAATCTTTAAAGCACATTTTTCTTTCCTTGTTCCCATCATTACACTTCCTGGTAAAAGGATCTTCATAATGTACAGAGGGCATTTTATGTATTGAGCTATTTAAGGGAACAATTCAAAGAGCCTCAACAGGCAGTGTATTCTCTCTTGGAGCTCCACTCCATCTAAAACAAAGCACTTAGGGCCGACTGATTCTTGGTTCTTCAGGGGGACTTACTTCTACTCCCCCACCCTCCTCCAAAATAATATAAGGATGAGAGAAAGGAGTTAAGACAAGCAAGAGGCTGATATTGTTTCTTTCATCTCTAAGTATAGTCGAGAGTACAAAGGCTGTAATCCTTTTCCTCCTCATCCGATGCCTACCTCAAACCTATCCTTTTCTGAGCCAAACTACAGGAAGCCATCATGGAACCCTCCACGGAGGCTTGGGTGAGCTTGGAAGAGGGGTCAAGGGTGAATTTTCATTTCATCCTGGACTCCCTGGAACATATTTAAGGACCACACGACTAAAACCTTATAACCTTGATTCCAGAAGTACTAGTACCAAGTTAGTGAAGAGATGAGAAGGTAAACATGAGAAAGGGCCAGAATTTACCTGACCAGAGCTCCCTCCATGTATATGGAGTCTCACTCTGCACTTTTTCTGGTAGCAAGCAAGCTTGTGAACTATTTGAATGCAGCGCCTGAGAAAAGAGAGAGAAAAACCTATGTAATCAGCAGCATATATAATCACTTATTAGTCAAGGCCAATTATTTCTAATAAAATGGGAAATCTGTGACCCTTCAATATTGTGAACTGTAAGCTTCCCTCATGCCTGATCATTGATTATATTGACTAGAATGATGTGAGTAGAAGTTCTATCTCAGCTCAATACAGCCTCTGAATAGATAGTGAGTCAAATTGCAGGACAGAACATTCTCCCTTATCTGTAAACCTACAGACATGTGCCAAATCACATTTATAACTGAAGAAAATAAAGTATGCTGGAAATAAGGTTCTAGTAGAGGCAAACAGAAAGATTTAACTAACAATTTTAACTAGCTATTTGACGGAGGCTAGTCCAAGACTGACAGTCCGCTTGGAGTTTTTTAGACTCAATTACCTGGGTTGTTGCATGAAGTAAAAATGAACAAGTTGTGGGAGTCTTTATTTCATTTATAGTTCAGACCATTGACATTGCCTCCAGAAATGTGATATAGTTAGTAATAAGGAGTATGTACTTCCATGAAGTCTAAGCACATTAGTTCTTTTTTTCCAAAGGTAGCACATGGACTTTGGCAACAGCACCTTAACACGGACGTGTCTATCATCAGAGTTGCTTATGTCTTGACAGTTACTGAAGAGTTTGCAAGACCTGCACACCAACACTTACTTCTCCACAGGAGAAATCCATAAGACAGGTGAAAATCACACTGGAACTGGTCTACAGTATATTTGAGACATTAAGCGACTAAGAAGCAGACCAAGACAATTTACTGTATAACCCTTTGTGGGCCTGATGGGCAGGGTAGAATTAGTGAATGCTTCCAATAAAAATGAATAGAAGAAATATGCAGGCAGCACTGGAAAATAATGGCATAGAATTTAAGGCAGCCTTAGTTCACTTTCACTACAAGGTACACTATTTCCTTAATACGTGACTGCATTAAAGCAGTTTGAAAACTCTAGGAGTCAGAGCTTGCCCCAGATGTTTTTTGTTGTAAGAGTCAGTAGCTTCTGCTCAGGTTGGCTCAACTTGATTCTATAACATGTTTTCTGTTTGAAACAAGACAATGAGATTTAAGAAATAAGCTGTGTTAACCTGCACTTTCAGTATCATTACTAGAAAGGAACAATAACATCCAAAATCCACGAACAGCAGTACCTTATAGGCCAAATAATGTTGTTGTTGTTGTTGTTGTTGTTGTTGTTGTTGTGTGCCTTCATGTCTTCCCGACCTATGGCGACCCTAAGATAAACTCTTATCCTAAAATGCATAAAATACATGATGCTAGTTTTCAAAGCTCCACTTCCTTTCTTTCGCTTCTCATAACGGATTGGCTGTTTTGTAGTTTTGGGAATGTTACTGTTATTTTGCTGTATGGCCAACACAGCTACCTTGGATGTGTTTTCTAGAGTGGAACAATAACTCAAGAGCTCATAAATTTTGAGCTACCATTGAATTGGACAAGATCAATCCTTTCATTTTAAGAGAAAAAGGAAATTGTCAACTTATTGTTTTTAGGACCGCCAATCTGGAAAACAACACAAAGGTTAGAAAGGGCTTACATCCAAACAAGCCTATGTCTTTGGAATAAATGATTCACCAAAAATAATATCAAAAATAGGTCCCAAGATTTGTATTGGGATATATGGGGTTCCCTATAAACTATACTGGTTTCCTATAAAGTGGGTTTCGTTTAAATCTATCACTCTATTAATGATGCCTGTACCTCAAGTTGTTTATTTTGTGTGGCCTTTTTTGCAGGCCATTAGCATTAGAGTTCATCATGAGCCCCTTCCTCTAACCGCGACTAACACCGCGCCTCAACACCACCATCCATCGCCAAGCCAAACTGGGAGGCTGCCCCTGTGCCATTTATCCCCAAAGTAACAGCCTGAAAGCTGTTTTAATATTGTGTTTCAGGACCAGGAAGTGGGGGGGGGGTTTGGAGACATGGAGAGTTTCTAGTGTATTGTTTTGCCATGTTAATTGCTATGCATGTTATTGGTTTTTTTATTGTTGTTGTGAACTGCTTTTGGGCTATTTATTGCTAGTTGAGTTTGCTATGTTTTTCATTGTTATTGTTATATCTACTATGTGTTTTTTTTTTACATATTGTCAACCCACCCTGAGTCCTTGTGATTGGGTGCGGATCATAAATAATCGTGTTGTTGTTTGTTGATTGTTTATTGTTGTATGTTTGTTCTTCTTATTATTCGTAGTGCATAATACAATACGATTCGTGCTGCGTCTGCTTCTCTCACCCGCTTTCATCCCACCCATGCACCTTCGTGGGTTTTTGTTTAGTGTTCTTATCGCTCCTTTTCTTTTGTTTTCCTTTTGATGCTTCTGAAATCCTTTCAGCTTAAGGCTTTTGCTCTCTTTCCTGTTGATAAGACGTTCAGGAAAGCTCTGCAGACAGAATGGCATCATTTCATTTTCATGTCTGGGCACATTGACAAAACGTGAGGCAACCTGTTTCAAGGAACCCGGAAATTGGCCAGGCCTTCTTCTGGCCCAAGAAAATGTAATTTTAGTCAAAGCTGAAGTGACTGCATATGAAACTTCAAGTTGTTTCGGGCCCTCGATTCCCCGCATTACTTACCACATAAAGGTCCATGGGAACTCGTTCACTCATATGCGTGATAAGCAACTCTTAACCACAGATCCGACGCAAAAGATACAGAAATAAACCGACTTGAACTATGACAAGGCTTAGACACCTATACACCAGTTTACTATACCAACAATTAGGAAGCGCCATACAACGCTGAATTAAGGTAGCAAAGCGAAGGGAAAATACTTGGTGGAGAGACTGCCTTCCTGGAGGCCTATTCTTTATCTTTCACACCTTCAATGTGGAGAACTGCCAGCATTGACACCATATCAATTTCAACAATTTCATAGCCGCATAGAATCTTAGGCCTGGTGTACAGACAGCCAAAATAAAGCTGCTTCGAGTCACAGTGAGGTATGTGTTTCAATGATGCATGCGTCCTAAGAGTCCAAAGTCGCACCAAAGCCACACTCCAGCCCCTAAGGACTGGAGCGTGGCTTTTGGTGCGGAGCTGCTGGACTCTTAGGACGCCAAATGCATCATTGAAACAACTATACCATCCACTGTGACCTCGAAGCAGCTTTTATTTTGGCCTGTCCTGTAACCAGGCCATCATAGAGTTGGAAGGGAGACCACAAGCTATCTAGTCCAACCTCATCTGGCCATGCAGGAACTCTGATCAAAGCATACCTGAAGATGGCCATCCAGCCTCGGTTTAAAGACCTACAGAAGGGAGACTCCACCACTCCTGAGGGAGGTGTGTTCCACTGTTTGAACAGCCCTTACTGTCAGGAGTTCTCCTAATGCTGGGTGGAACTCTTTTCCATAGCTTGCATCCATGGTTCTGCGGTCCTGCAGAATTTTAATTAAACTAGACTTCACAGCTTCACAATTTTAATTTTATTTTCCAGGATCAAGACATATGATTGTGAGAAATGCCAATGCTTTGGAGAGGAAACTCTTTTGTTTGTTTTAGTTATTTATTGCACTTAACATCACACCTTTCTCCCAAAAGTGGGATCCATTTTCATTCCATTTAAGTGCGAAGCAATCACATCTGCCAAATGCCGGCCCACCTTCTCCACTGTCCCCCAAATCACAAGATACTTCTGATGCCTAGAACTGCAAAACTATTTCCAAATATTGTCACCACTGAAAAATCCTGAAGGAAACAAGTTTTTGAGAGAAAATTATTGTGATGAGGGATATCGGGTTTTTCCTTGGCGCTATGGACATTATCTAAAGCAGAATCACTTTGACCAAAGGAGCTAAAACGTTCCATTTTATGCCGTGAGCCAATACCAGTGGTATAATAGCAACCAAGTTTCAATAACATACTCCCTAATTTGAGGTGCATAGCTGTGCATCTAGGATGTAGATGAGGTAACCAAAGTATTTTCCGGGATGTTTTTCCCGCCATTGTATTCAAAAACTGCAGGAGAAGAAGCTTAAAATAGTGTCTGAGGACAGGTGCTACTCTGCCCAAGTTATTGGTTGCAGGCCACATCAAGCTTCCAGGAAGACAGAACGTTATAGTCAATGCAGCATAAAGTACCAGCAGCCGCCCGCATTATAGGTGGGCACAGCATACGCAGGCTTCCAGCATACACTGGAAAGCGGCGACCAGAAATTTTTTTCTATGACCCGGAGAAGTAATGGAGTGGTAACCGCAGCCACGAGTCCTGTATAACGTCTAATGGCCTCGAGCCATACACAGTTTTCCCCTTACAACAGGGGGGTCCTGGACCAGCATGCCTGCATAAGGGACGGGCACAACGTAGAGTGGGGCCAGTCGCAAGTATCTTGAGAGCAGAGGGAAAGTCGCCCAAGACCCCCCCATCAAACAGCTTGAGAAGCACCGCTTTAAAGGGTCCCTTCAGTCTTCATTCAACCAAACTGGCTTATCCAGTTCCCCCCCCCCTCCCCCCTACTGATAGTCTTTAGTACTTGATTTATTAATTGTGCCACATTGCTTGAGTAAATGTTAATTTTAGAATGGCATTCAGACCAACTCTGGCAAAACAGACAGGATATACATCTCTGAAAAAACCGTTGGAACGTGTATAAAATGTATTCAATTGCAATGTAATTTTACAACACTGCAACTAGTTTTTAGTGGATTTAGCTCATAAGATTTGTTTTTTCAACCCCTGCCAGAAGAAAGGATGGGGAAGAAAAGGACTACAGAGGCTATAACTTGTTAAATCACAATGCACGTCAGAATAACTATCTACAGACTGTATCCCCCCAGATTGTTTCAGCTGCTCACTCTCTTCTAGAGCTGCTCTCATCTTGTAGAGAAGCTGCTGACCAAATCTGTCCAAGTATACTTACCTAGCACTGCACAAACCAGAGGCCGACAGGGAAGGTTCCTGTCAGCACAGCTTCTTTCTGTGTCTCATAGCGTTCAAAAACAACATCAATATATACAAATAGTCAGTATTGGTTGAACCAGCATCAACACATACAAACAGTATCCAGCTGTTTTCCACAGAAAATACAAACGCACCACACCTTCCCATCTTCTATCACGAGGGATGCCGTACACAGAAACCAGCATACAGTGGTCCTCGGTTACGAACATTAATTCGTTCCGCCGCCGCTTTCGTAACCCGAAAAGCATTCGGCAAGCCCGAAATGCCATAGGCGCTAAGGGGGAAAAGCCGCGATTATTGGTGCGAAAAAGCGCCGAAACACCAAAATTTTCTTCTACTTCTAACCCGAAATAAAACCTTCCGTAACCCGGAACAGTTATGTCCTATGAGGATTTTTTCGTATCCCGAAATGTCGTAACGTGGGTATTTCGTATCCCTCCCGGGTCACCACGTTCTTAATCCAGGCGCCTGATGCACTCAATCCCTCATACAACAAATTTTAACGTTAGCTGAGATAAGAAATTAGCTGAGAGAGAATAGAATCTAGTACATTTGTGTTAAGATTTTATTAATGGTACATAATGCTGCACTGCAGCAGAAAAGCTCTATAACCATGTCCATTTGCATGTGGAGGATCCCAAACCCAACTAGACGCAAATCTCCCAAGCACCATCATGGCCATTCCCTGCCCTTCAGGAAACGCTATAGCTGTGGAGACAAAGCGGGCAATTGTTAGTTCATCAGCCACAATACAACATCTCTCGCTCTTCTGCTGTAGTTGGGAAACTAAAAGATAAAAGTGCAAACTAAGGGCCCGGTACAGACGGGCCCTTTGCAGCACACCCATGACGTGCATCAGGGTTGTGCAGGGGCATGGGCGTGCACGACGCACTGCACCCTAGCACGTGCATGGGTGCACCCAGCTGCACGTCACCATCTAGATGGGTGCAATTCAGAGAATGACATCCCAGCCCAGCTCAGCGTCCCAACACGGCTGCCGCCGCTGGCGACGTCATTACATGTCGCTGGCACTTTGGGCGCGGCGCAAGTGCGCTGCAAAAACAGGAGCTGCTTCCACACACCTTCTTTCTTGCTGCGCAGCAGTACCAAAACGCAATTAGTGCTACGGCGCTGCGCTGCCAGATCAGGAGAGGTGCCTCCCCTGTGCCTCGTTTTGGCGCTCTGTAACCAGCCTAAGTCCCAGCAAGACAGTGTGAAAACTGTCCCTTATCTATGAATGTTACACCCAGATTGAAAAGATTCCACTTCGCTTTCAAACTAATTCTACTTGTCCATAAATGTAACCTTTCCCATAATCCATGACAGTTTGCTGTCATGACATCCCATGAGATTTAACATTTATGATAAGTTCTCTCGTTTGTACCCAATAAACACACTGATGTACCACTATCGAGCTTGTGGAAGCTGCCAATACCATGGACTTTCTTCTGCACATTACTCATCCACACAGAGAGACACAATACTGAGGCTAAAATTTGTCCAGTTTTTAGCCTCTGATGGAAGAGAGCCGAACGGCAACCAACAGGTTCACTTCAATTATCATTGGTACTGAGAAGAAAAGATCATAATAGGAAAGTTCCTCTGATTACTCTGATACGTTCAGCTACAAAATATTAAAACTACAGGCTAAGATAAGATAACAAGTATAATAATATCAATAAATACATAATAATATTTATATGTTCCAACCCGCATCTGTCCAGATGGATCGAGGCGGGATTACAGTCCCGTAAACACCATACATCAGTAATAAAATACATAGAAAAATACCATCAATAAAACATACTTACAGCTTAAACAGCTAACTCATCTTCAGTGGAATGCGTAGATTCATAAATGACAGGTGCTCTTACAGTAAGGTCCAGGTGGGTAAGCTCGCTGGAAGAGATCCGTCTTACAGTGCAGCTATTAAAAACGCTTCCAAGGAGTAAGAAGACAGATCTCCTTCTGGAAGACCATTCCACAATTTTGAGCAGCGGCTGTGAAGGCTCTCTGGGACAGTTGATAATGAGCCCTAGGTGAGTGATGATTCTAACACATTCTTCCCAGTTATTCTTAAGAGTGTGGGGCGGATTGTGTAAGGAAAGGCGTCCCGCAAGTAACTCAGGCATAAGCCAGGAGGGCTTTAAAGGTAATAACCAACTCCGTGTATTGGGTGCCCGGAAGCTAAGTGGCAGCCAGTGAAGAGATTTTAGGCACAGGTGTTATGATGCGTCCAAACCTGGACACACCGTGACCAATCTTGCTTGCGCATTTTAATAGGAGGAAGGAATATCAACAATCTAAGATATGCAGATGACACCATAATACTAGCAGAAAACCTCCCAGACCTGGAACAACTACTGTGAAAGATCAAAGAAGAAAGTGCAAAGGCAGGCCTATTATTAAACATAAAGAAAACAAAAATAATGGTGTGATGATCCCCCTGTGGTCTAAGCAGCCAAACAGCAGGCCTGCCTTGGCTCTTAGTCCCAGCAGATCCTTAGCTTCTTCCCGAGCCTCCTGGTCTATGTTCCTACTCCTTGTGGAGTTGAAGATGACCCTTCGAGATCCTCGAATCACGCTGCCACCGCCCAGTGAATTCATACTGGATTTCCCTTAATATACACTGGGACTTGTTAAAGACTTCTAGTTCTTCTTCTTGCTAATCTTCTCAAGCATCAACCAAGCTAGGACACGTGTAAAGGAGCGTCGAAATAGCAGATACTTTTAAGGAAGTATGTATTATAATTAACAAAACAGAAAATATATAACTCATGCAAGATCCTAAGGGCCTTGCAGGTACAATATGTGTAATTCTAAAAGTATTCAATTCATGCAAGCAACCAGAAAAATAATAAATAAGGCCTAAAAGTTCTAATCTGACACATTCTCACTTAACTGATATATTGATGTAATATGCTGGCCTTGATGGATTTGAAATATAGTTACAGGTCTTAGCTTAGCATAAACTATCTGCCTGAATTATGCCTTCTTATATAGGCACAACACTACAGTTTTCCTAATCTGTAAGACTAACTCGAGGGAGAGATTCCCACCTCAAATTCTTACTGTGGAAACCACTAACTGCTCAAGACTCTCGCTTTGCCTCTCTCTCTAACTGCCACTGTCTCCAACTGTCACCTGGTCTCAGAGGCTTTTTCTCTTAGAAGCCACCGGAAGAAGCTCTCGCTCCTGCTCACTGATTGGTCAAGTGAGCCTTCCATCAACTGTGATGTCATTACTTATTTGCATGTGCCTCCCTTCCAGCTTACTCTTATTACCTGGCAGAAGTCTTCCAATAACTGGAAGCCCAGTCATTACAAATGGGAACAAAGAATCTTGACAAATTCAACCTAGACAATAGAAGTGATTAAAGAGTTCTCATACCTGGGATCAAACATTGATAGAAATGGGGACTACAGCCAGGAAATCAGAAGATGATTAAGAATGGGAAGAGCAGCCATGAAAGAACTAGAAAAGACTCTAAAATGCAACACAAAAGTCATAGAATCATAGAGTTGGAAGAGACGGCACAGGCCATCCAGTCCAACCCCCTGCCATGCAGGAAATCCAAATCAAAGCATCCCCAGCAGACAGCCATCTAGCCTCTGCTTAAAGACCTCCAAGGAAGGAGACTCCACTACACTCCAAGGAAGAGTGTTCCACTGTCAAACAGCCCTTACTGACAGGAAGTTTCTCCTAATGTTGAGGTGGAATCTCTTTTCCTATAGCTTGCATCCATTGTTCCAGGTCCTGTTCTCTGGAGCAGCAGAAAACAAGCTTGCTCCCTCCTCAATATGACATCCTTTCAAATATTTAAACAGGGCTATCATATCACCTCTTAACCTTCTCTTCTGCAGGCTAAACATCCCCAGCTCCCTGAGTCATTCCTCATAGGGCAAGGTTTCCAGTGAAAGTGGAAAGTGAAAATCATACAAGCTATTGTATTCTCCGTTACCATGTATGGATATGAGAGCTGGACAGTGAAGAACGCGAATAGGAAGAAAATCAATGCATTTGAAATGTGGTGCTGGAGAAGAATGCTGAAGATCTCATGGATGGCCAAAAAGACAAATAAATGGGTCCTGGAGAAGATCAAGCCAGAGATCTCCCTGGAAGCCAAGATGACAAAACTGAGGCTGTCGTACTTCGGGCACATCATGAGAAGGGAGAACTCGCTGGAAAAAAACCAATAATGCTAGGAATGATGGAGGGAAATAGAAAAAGAAAGGCCACGTGCTAGATGGATGGACTCTATTAAGGAGAATACAGGTATGAGTTTATAGGACCTAAGCAGAGCAGTGGAGGACAGGGGGTCTTAGATGTCTCATCCACAGGGTCATCATGAGTCGAGATTGACTCGAGGACAGTTAACAACAACAACAAATTCCTTCAAGTCCTGTATCTAAACTTCTCAATGGAATCTAGCTAGCTGCTGTTGGAAACATCCTGTATGGATGTATGGATTGTTAGTTTAATTCAGCAAAAATAGATATTCTGGTGTTCTTAATCAAAATGTAGGTTGAGAACCATTAGCAGGAATTGCCCACTCATCTGCTTCTATGAAAGGTTCTCCCTGAAAGTTAATAGAAATAAGCATACTTTAAAATTAGATTTCAAACCAGCAGGGTGAAAATGAATCCCAAGTAAAACAGAACAATTCATGATGCCAGTGTATGGCTAAATAAGGGTGTATGTCTCCCGTACCTGGTAAGTGTTGCCAAGTCACATACCAATAACAATTTTCATATAGTATTATAAAGACGCTTCCAAGCACTTGAGCCAGTGATCTGGCTGTGGAATTTCTTAAAGTTGAGGCAGTGAGTAAAAACACATTATAGTTGCTTATGTGAGAAGTGCCCATAAACTGCCATCATAGACACTCAGGGCAGCTGTCTGAGTCCCAAGCAGTGATTGCCTTGGATTGTGACATTTGCCATGGGAGCTTAGTTACCTTGGAAACATGTTTTAACTGCATCTCTTGCTCTGTGAAGAGCCCATTTGAAGTTGCTGTTTTGCTCTGAAGTCTGATGCCTGGAAGCACAATGTGGGCAAAAGTCTCTTCTGAGCTGAATCACTGTGGCATTAAGGGTCTGTCCACAATCCTAAAAACATAATTTGTGGTAGCACTCTCAAATGAAATTTCTACCAGTGTGCACAACACCCGGAGAGCTGTGTGAATTGTCCAAGAACGGGTAATGAATGCACATTGTTGCAGTGGCAAGCACACTATACTCTAAATCTGCGGGTGACTTTATATTTTCTAAGGGAAGACCAGAGCTATGAGCCTTTGGATTTTTTTTTTAAGTAGTCATAGCTTAGAGCCAGAGTAGTGTAGTGCTTTGAGTGTTGGACCAGGATAGTACAAGATTAGGATTTGTATACCTGCTTGGCCAAAGAAACCTACTGGGTGACTTTGGACAAGTCACACTCTGTCAGCCTCAGAAGAACAAATTCTGCTAAAAATCATGTGACAGGTTCACCATAGGGTTGCCTTAAACTGGAAATGACTCGAAGGCACACAACAACAGAGGCATAGCTATGTTCATATTTCCAAGACTGAGATAGAAGTTGCTTTTCTTTTTATTTGTTTAGTTGGAGTTTGGGATACAGAAGAATTTTTGAACATTTTATAGGGTGGAGGTTTGGTTATGTTACTCTGTGCAGAAAAAAACAACAGAGCATATTGTGGCATCTGGAAGACTAAGACGTTTTATCTGTGCCTTAGTTGCATGATTACTTGATCACCAAAAACATATGTAAAATAGCTTTAGAAATCCTTCCTATTCTTTCTACCCTTCTTCTTGTTTAACTTGTTACAGCAGAGATGGGCAATATACAGTACACTAGGTCTGGCTCTCCATATAGTTCCCAAGATAGCTCCAGGTCATTCTTTTGGCTCAAATAAATGATTGGCTTATGTGCTGCCTTCAGGAGCCTTAATTCACATTTAAAATAGGGCATCCACACTTCCAGCTTTAGTTGGATTGCTTTTTACCAGTCCATGTGGTCCCCAGAATGTCCCAGGGACATAAAATTGGTCCCTAGAGAGACCAGTGTTATCTGCTCTTGCACTAGAGCTTTCATTTGTCTGCTTAAAAGCAAACACTTTACTTGACCAAAATCTTCAGATAGATGAGTGGTTGACATCTGGATAATCTGTCTGTTTTGTTAGATTGATCTTCTCCCAGTCTGGCTTCCCATTGTTCTTGGAGTTGTGACCTAGTGGATAATAGAGCATGTTACTTTTGTGCAGAGCAGTCTCTCCATAAGTAGAAATACTCTTTTTGATAAAGCTCAAGCTGCACCTCTATAAAATTAAGCTTGCAGGCTGACATTAAGCGGATCCAACGGGAAAGCTAGACAGGCTTTGACAAAAACTTGTTCTTATGACTTCCTGACTGTGAAAATTCTTGCTAGGAGTTTGGTCATATAACTGCCACATCTAAAACTTACCTCCTCCTAGCAGAAGGCAGGATTTAGTCTGATCATTTAACAGAATGAGAAGCAGATTCTTTTGCATAAACTCCAAGCAAACGTGCGTGTTTGAACATTCCTGTCTGTAGGTTTCTTACTGATATACTGTATACTGATAATACTGTCAAATATACACATTTCTTGTCAGTATTCAGAATGTAGGAAGTCTTCATAAGCTATTTGTGGTCTTTTTTACTAACTTGTTTGCTTTCTGCAATGGAATATTGATTTAGAGGAGGGATGCACAATCCAGACTAAAGTATTTGTGTTTTCAAATAGTGCTGTAACGAGAAGACTGACATGACATGTGCTCCCCTAAGTAACTTGACACAGTGTCTCATGTTATTGTTTAACTAGTTAAGGTATTGCAGAGCTGCACTGTACCTAGTTTTGCCTTGTATATTGTCAGCACAGGTGACAGCTGAGATAGACTGTTGGTCTCCTGTGCTGGCAGTATATGAAGCACAGATACTGACAGCTGATTTCCTGGGTCCTGGGTGCTACTTCGGGTGCTGACAAGTAGGGGGAAATTGTCTGTGTCAATTGACTTGAGTGGCAGATGATTCAACATGAACTTGAGCAGTTCTGATAAATCGGATACAACAAGCCTTCAATTCTCATAGCCACTTATCTGTGAGGGATGGAATTCTAATTAATGAACATATGCTGCATTTTTAGATTTTGGGCAGGTATTTGCTTATGAAGACACAGCTGCATTCAAAGAATATTTTTTAATTCTTTTCACAGCTCTGATTAATCTATTGAAGTTCCTCATGTCCAATGAAACTGTTTTATTGGCGAAACACAACATCTTTACCTTGGCTCTCATGGTGAGTGTCTTATCTTTGTGCACAGAGCAGCGAAAGACATAGTGCCATTAAGGGTAAATAAGGCTGAATAATATATTTTATAAAGGAACCTAGTTAGTGGGGCATTCATAAAAAGTACTTTGTAGATAATTTGAGGATAATTCATTTTAATTATTATATTTTATACTGGTCAATGACTGAAAAAACAACATACTTATTAATTTGAGGAATCCTGTTCCCTGTCATCACAGTTCTGTTTTACCATGTTACTGGGTTAGGAACAATACATGTTAATTCAAAATGGAAATGGACCCAAAGGTATTTATTTGGAGCCCTAAAGCTTTTGGGTAAGCTGCTCAATGGAAATGTAGATGAGTGAGAAATGTCCCTTCACATATATTGTATTGTATGCTGAACTGTGATGAGTCTGTAGTGCTCTGTATAACAAATGGAATCTGGGGGATGGGGGGGGCAGCAGACACAAGTGCAGTGGTACCACCATCAGCTAACAGGACTAATCCTGTTCCCTTGACTGCCAGCCTGAGATCTGAGCATTTGATAGAAACATGGTATAGGAGGAGGGCATTCTGGAGTGGGGAAAAGAGGTGGGGGATGTAATTTTCCTTGTTCTGTTAAAATGTCTCTGTAGAGTCAGGAAGAGAAGTAGTTTTAATGCCTCACACAATGGGGAAACTTTGGCTTGTCATATGTTTTGGATTTTACCTCCCAGAATTCCTAGGTACATGGACAGTGGTAAATGATTTTGTGAATTGTAGTCCAAAATATCTGGAGGACCAAATATTCCCTAAGCATATATCCTCCGCCCTCTCCCCTATACTTAGTATGAGCTGTTGAAGGCTTAATCAGGTTGATTCTTCCCCCCCCCCCCTTACCATGTTCTTTTTTCCCTTCATTTTTTGACACCTGAGTAGTCTGTACAGCTTAGAATAATAATAATAAAGCTCACAGTTACTTGTCATGAACATTTGCAGTTCTTAAAACGTTTTTTTTTTTTTTTGCTTTTAATATTTATACTTAGCTATTTCTGCACACCTAGGGAATCACATGAGTATCTAGGAAAAGCTATCCTACCTTGTTCCTAAATAGATATCTACTCAGCAACCCAAGATTACTCTTGTAGAGTGTGATATTTGCTTTCTTCTTCGTGGTCTCTGTGAATCATACAAATGGGTTTCACTGCGCCTGCGCAGTGCTGCTCGGAACCTACTGGAATCACTGGGCAGAGTTAACTCTGCAACATATTGAAACTTTTTAGCGGTAACTCCGCCCACCCGTTATAAGGCCCCTGCCTTCCCGCTCTTTTCCCCAGTTCCTTTTTTCCGCCGCGCTAGCTGCTTCTAGGAACTTTCGCTCGCTTTGCTTGTTAACGGAATCACTTTCACTAGACCTTGGACTGTTTTTGACCACTCTCTCTCTCCCGCCCCGGTAACTTCGGACTTCTTCGGCTTGTTTTTGACTTCGCTCTTGATTCTCCCTCGGATTTGACGACTTGGAACGATGCCTGCGCCCTTCAAAAAATGTGATGTCTGCGGGGGCAAGGTGCCCGTCCAGGACCCTCACTCCTCCTGCCTGTTTTGCCTGGGAAGAGACCATGAGGCCAGAGCCTGCCACCTCTGTAAGTCTCTGTCCTCCCAAGCCAGGAAGAACCGGGAGTCCCGGCTCACCTCGGCTATTGCCCTGGGAAAGGTCCGGGAGGGACGTCCCCGCTCGTCATCGCTCCCCCCGGCCGCTCCGCCTGCGTCTTCTTCACGGGCCAGCGCTTCAAGTGTGGTCTCTGTCCCGGCCGGGACACGGTCTCCGACCACCTCCGATGTGACCCGTGGTCCCCCGAGACCCAGTGTCACCGACGAACCCTCCAAGCGCCCCCAGAAAACCGCGGGGACTGAGGGTTTCGAGCCCAGGGAGAGATCCGGGAGGAAGCCATCCCCGGAGGGCTCGCGCTTGAGAGAGCGTCAGGAGGCAGAGGTCCGGACCGCCTCGCTACCGTCCTCCAAGGCGTCGTCGAAGGCATCCCGACACGCTCCCAGGTTGCCCGAGATGGAGGCGTCTTCCTCGGCTAAGGCGGAACCATCGGAGAGGGCTAAGCCAGCCAAGACCCACTCCAAGGGACCCACTGTCCTGCATGACTTGCCGGACAACCCCTTCTTCCCGCCTGAAGACCTGGCGGTGACTCCGACATCTTCCAAAAAGAGGCGTCATACCGAGATGACCGAGGCAGCTCCACCCAAAAAGTCCAAGTCCAAGACTAAGGAACATACTGGGTCGGAGCGCCCAGCCAAGTCAGCGGAGCATGCGTCACGCAAGCAACGCTCCCCCTCCAAGGAGACCTTGGAGAGGACCTCCTCGCGCCCTGAGGCGACGACCACAGTGCATGCGACCACGGTGCCAACCACACCGCTTCCGCCGACTCAAGATCTGGCCGCCGTCAGCGAACCTTCTCCGCAGAGGGAGCCTTCCTCTACTCTCTGTCCCTCGTATGAGGAGGAGCTGCCCGCCGTTTTCTGACACCCGTGAGCACGTGGGGGGCTGGACAACGGACATGTGTCCTTTGACAACAGAAACTCAAAGATCTACAAGTCGTCCCGCCAAGGAGAAGCCTCAGGGATTCAACCAGGCTTAAACTTGCGACTGCGATTCCCCAAAGGAGACAAACCATCAATCCTCTCGCGGTGGCCGCGTCATCGGTGCCCTCGTCGCCCGCCCTTCTCCCGAGCCAGCCGGCGCCACAAATCCCGGCTCGCAGCCCCAGTCCCGAGTCAGGGTGACGGACATTCCCCTGACAGATCTGACTCCGATTCGATCAGATCCCGCTGCCTCCATCGGCGGAACCTTCGGACGGAGAGGACGGACCCATCCGACCCGCCCTCACCGCAGGGAAATGCATCGCCCGGAGCGCCGCATCACCACCGATGTTTTGCGCTCCTTCAGCGAGCACATCATTAAGATGTGGCCGGCTCGTGACATCGAGCTTTCCCCAGCTGAAGAGGAGCCCGCGACCCGGTAGAACGCCGAGTCCTCGTCGTGTCCCACCCCCACCATGCATCCCGATGCTTGCCTTCAGTGCAGTCCAGCGTGGCAGAGGTCCATGGGATGCGCCGACTTCGCGCCGAAAGCGCCGCGTCCTCCAGGAAGGTCAAACGCTGTATCGGATCGCCCCACCGCCTGGCCGTGGTTGACCGACCATCCAAGCCGAACTCGGCCATGGTTCGAGGGGGCAACGCAGACCGTCGTGCCAAAACAGCGACGGCCCCGGCCGACCGAGAGGCTAAAAAGGATCGATGGCCGGGCGAAGAAGGACCGACTCCGCGACGCCCCCATCGTGAAGGCCGGATAAATACAATGCCTGTATGGGGCATACAGCCAGGCTTGATGGAGGGGATGGCGCCCATCGGCCCGGACGTTTTCCTGATGATGTCCAACGTCGCTCTTGTGGAGATCCGGGATGAGGCCCCACTTCGAAGGAAGTGGATCATCAACCGCCTCCAGAACGTCGCCGACTGCGCAGGGGGGGGAGACGAGGCAGGGCAGCATCTCTAGCGCTGCCCGGCATGCCTGGTTGAGAGGATCTACCATCAAACGCCAAAGTTAAATCGGCCATTGAGGACATGCCCTGGACGTACACGACCTTTTCCACGCCGACACTGAACGAGCGGCTGAACCGCAAGTTTCAGAATAAGGCTGCGCGAAGAGCACGGGATGTCCTTTCCGCCCCCATCGCGCCCTTTCAGAAGGAGCAAACCGTCCTTGGCCGACCGCAAGGGCAGTCCAGGGCTCCTTTTCTCAGGAATCGAACAGACCGAACAACAGGGCCTCACGAGGCACGTTAGCCCTCCAAGTCTTCCGCCTCCTCTGGCCGGCGCAATTTTCCTACCCCCCTCGGATCCTCGCAAGTCCCCCCCCCGGCAGACACCGACCGGGGAAGAAGAGAACCTGAAGGGGCGCAGCGCATTTCGTTTCCCCTTCGCCCTTATTCTTTTGGACATTTCTGAGGCCCCTTTGTTAACACCTGGGCCTCGATAACAGCGGACTCGGGGGTCTTAACATCGTCCGCAGGGGAATACCTCGAGTTCCAAGAGCTCGTCCCTCCCAACCGAGCGTTTGTGTCCACTCCCCCCTCGGACAAACCCTTCTCGACGAAGTGCGCATCCTAAGTCAAAAAAGGTGCAATCTCCCCTTACCCAACAACCACCCCTACCAAAACCGTTTTACCTAACCTACCGCCCGAGAATGCCTAGGGCCTTTTTCTCCAGACGTAAGGTAACCGAAGGCGGATGGGGGAAGCAGGCCCCATCCTAACCTTGAGACAATTAAACCTGTTTCTTGAAATATGTGTCGCTTTCGAAGGGTAACCTTGGCCTCCATTCTGCCTCTGCTCATCAGGGCCTTGTGGTTTGCAACCGTCGACCTGAAGGGAGGCCTATTTTACACATCGGATCCGAGAGTCTCATCGAAGTTCCTCGCGTCGTCGCTGTGGCTCCCGGCGCATACCACTTAGAACGTGCCTCACCTTCGGCCCTTGCCACGGCACCGAGAGTCTTCAACGAAGTGCAAATGGCACCGGTGTGCCTACTTCAAATCCAAAAGGGGTTCATTGGTCTGTCCATACCTGGAACGCGGTGGTCGCTTGCCGACTCCCAAAGAGAGGCTGCAAGAGGCACTCTCATTCGACTTACGAGCCTTTTGACGCCCTCGACTGGTCAGCAAACCGAGAGAAGATCCAACGTTTTCACACCCTCCGGCAGGTCAGTTCATCGGCCATCCTCGACTTTCCGAAACATCTCCGCTTTCTCCCTCCAGACCGTTCCAGGCGCTGAGACCTCGATCAGGCCTGCAGCTCTCACGAAGGTGAGGGCCGGGATGTCCAGGTTGCCTCGGCACCACAGGGACTTCGACAACTTTCGTTCACACCTTGGTCAAGACTCCAGCCTTGGACCTCGTCAGTCCTGGTTCCCGCTCGGCCTTCTCTCCGATGACAGACCTCCATCAAATGGCTCAAACGGTACAGAGACCGATAGCCGCTTCCCTCAGATGGTGGCTAGAGACCGCAACGTGGTGCAGCGGAAGGAATGACTGTTCAGCTGCCACACCCCAGCGGACCCTGACAAACGGAGTGCGTCCCTCGGGAATGGGGCGCTCACAGTGCGCGACCTGTCGTCAAGACAGGTGGTCTACCAAAGAAAAGCTTTCCACATTCAACGCTCTGGAATGGTTTGGCGTGGGAGAAAGCTGTGAGGGCATTCGAATCCGGGATCACGGACAAGGTGGTCCTCCTGAGAACGGACAACACCACCGTGAGGTACTTACATCAACAAACAAGGTGGTACCAGGTCCAGACCCTGCTCCGAAGCCGCACGCGCCGCATCTTGGGACTGGTGCAGCCAAAGACACAACGTCCTCGCTCCAGCGATTCATCTTCCCGGAGGAGGACAACGAACTGGCGGATCGGTCTGAGCAGATCCCCCGCGTGGCCCACGAGTGGAGGCTCCATCCCGAGACGGTCGGCGACCCTCTTCGACCGGTGGGGAAATCCCCGATCGACCTCTTTCGCGACCAGATGGAACAGCACTGTCCCCAGTTCTGCTTCCAGAAGCAATGGAC
Source organism: Sceloporus undulatus (assembly GCF_019175285.1). Taxonomy (NCBI): domain Eukaryota; kingdom Metazoa; phylum Chordata; class Lepidosauria; order Squamata; family Phrynosomatidae; genus Sceloporus; species Sceloporus undulatus. The sequence continues at coordinate 212,523,525 of NC_056524.1, forward strand.
GGAGTCCCTCGGAGACGCGGTCGCTTCCTCTGGACGGGAAGCTCCTCTATCGACGCCTTCCCTCTGTTCCCTCGCATCATCAGGGTGGTGGCCAAGTTGACAACGAGACCCTCAGATGCGATCCTCATCACCCCGTGGTGGCCCGAGAACAGCCGTGGTTAGCATCCCTTCGCCATCTCTTCCAGGAGATGCTTCTCTGTCTTCGAACCCTCGTCCCGACCTGCTGTCGATCCAGGACGGACAGAGTCTCCACCCGACAGCGAAGGCACTGCCGCCGGGTAGCCTGGAGGAGTCGGCCGACTGTGCCTTGCCGAGGCAGTGAGGACGGTGATCCTGGCTGCGAGGAAAACCTCCCCCAGCGCTCGTATGCCCTGAAATGGAGGAGATGTTGCCTCTTCCTTGACCAAAAGGGCTTGTCTCCTGCACAGGTGTCCACTCCGTGGTTGCTGGAGTTTTTGATGGCACTTTTGGATGAAGGCTGGCCCTCACATCCATCAATGGCTACCTGTCCTGCCATCTGTGCCAAATACCAGTTCGGGGGGAGGGTTTCTTTCTTCAAAAGACCCCTTGGTGAGGGTTCCTGAAGGGTTTTGCCAATCTGTTGTCCTCCTGTGTCGGTACCCACGCCGAGCTTGGAGCTTGAGTCGGTACTTCCGCTCTCAAATCCAAGCCGTTTGAACCCGATGGCCACAGCGGACTTGAGACTAGTGACGTAGGAAAACCGCTTTCCTTGTGCCATCACCTCGCCCGCCGTGCGGTGAACGCTGTGCTTTACGAGGGACCACCATTTCGGAGGGTCCCACAAGGACAGGTGTCCTCCGGACGGACGCACCTTGCTTGCTGAAGGGTTGTGTCTGCTTTCCACAGATGGGCCAGGACATGGTGTTGCCCCTCTCCTGCATCCACCCGACGTCGGATGCGGAGCCGAAGCATGCACCCTCTTGATGTCAGGAGAGCACTGCAATTTTACCTGGACTAGAACTGCTGCCTCAAGTCGGGACCGAGAGACTTTTCCAATGCAATCGAACCAAAGAAAGGGTTGCCTGTGTCCTGCGCAGAGGTTGTCCAAGATGGTGGGCTGGTACCATCCACCCTGCTAATGAACGGTGAGGCAAGCCTCTCCCTGGCAAGTTCGGATCCCCATTCCACAATCAATGCAGCATCCTCTGCATTCCTGGTCGGGGATCTTGGGAGGATGCGGCACGCTGCTGTCTGGTCCAACCTATGAGTCTTTTATTAAAGCACTTAGGTTGGACACCAGGGCCATACGAGACGCAGCGTTCCGGGAGGGCTGTGTTGGTTTTTCAGGGTTTTGCATTGATTGCTATGAATGTTTTTGTGTTTTATTAACTCCTGTACAGTGACACGGTGTACATGTGGGTTTGAAGGGTTGGTTTGCACAAGTCCTATGGGATCGGTCTTGCATGACCATCTGTTTTCCCTTCTCAGGTTGTAGCAAAGTTATTGCATGTTAATTATCTGTGCATGAACAAAAAGACTGACTCTTTTAGGTGTCAAGGGTTTTGATTGTAATAACTATACCTTTGGTTTACCATAGCTATGGTCTCAGGACACGCCCTCCGCGCATACCTTAGCTTGTCAGTCGAAACCATGTGTAGATTCGCAGGACGCACGAAGAAGAAGGACAGGGTGCCTTACCTGTAGCAGTATGGCTTCGAGTGGTCCATCTGCAATACATACAAATCCCACCCGTCCGTCCCCTCAGTGTCTGCTCTTATTGGCTCTCAGCCATCGCCTGCTTGGCCGGAAAAATTGCGGAACTGGGGAAGAGCGGGGACAGGCAGGTGGCCTAGTATAACGGGGTTGGGCGGAGTTTCTTACCGCCCAAACACAAGTTTTCTATATGTTGCAAAGTAAACTGTGCCCCCAGTGATGTCAGTAGGTTCCGAGCAGACACTGCGCAGGCCGCAGTGGAAAACCCATTTGTATGTCTAGTCACAGATGACACTCGAAGATCGAATAAATACTGTTACAAGGTAAGCAACCTGTTCCTTCCAGTGTTTTTATGACTGAGACATGGGTGGTACTGCTCCTTAGCAACACATAAAATACATACATTGTTGTTAATTAAAGACAAAAAATTGCATTAACTTGTGCTTGAACATACTTTTTTAGCTACACAAACCATAATCTTAGAGCGTTTCATTATTAGTCAGTTCGTACAGTGTCTGGCATACTCGTATCATATTTTTTCCTGTAGTAAATTTGCTGTAGTGTTTTTGTTTTTAACAAGGTGGTAAATCTGTTTAATCATGTTCATCACTTATGGAGATACCTTGCCTCCGACTCCTAGCAGCTACTATGATGAGCTTATACTATGAAATCATAGGATGCACCAGAGTTTGTGAACCACCTGTATTCTTATGGGTAAGTAATGCTGGCATAAGTTGTCTTTGCAGTTGACAAAATACACAATCATGAGAGAAGAACACCTTGTGTAGGTGAGAGGAAGGTTTGGGGTATGACCACCTGGTCAACAAGTGTGCTCCCCACAGTGTGGTTGTCACGTCACGACTATGCATATGCAGACTAATGTTATTGAAAAAGGATAAAAGATCTCTTATTCTGAGCCAGAATGAACATTATTGATGGTGGCTCTACCTCAACAGTAAGCTTGTTAGAAACAATGTTTGGTTGGGATAATGAAATGATCACCCTGGTTTCACTGATGTATGCTTTGTAGTGGTGCGAACAGTGTCCTTTTTTGGCTGTTGCCAGGCATATGAATATTGTCAGATGGCCAGCAAGAACCACACTGTGCCCTCAATTTTAGAGTTGTGCCAGCCAGCTGTGTGCAGAGTGCTCCCAGCTGGGAAAAGCATGCCTTAGTCCCTCAGGTCCAGAGAGCAAAGCGCAGCCGCCCAAAGCCAATCAAGGAACCAGCAGCATTGTAAACAAGCAGGAGGAAACAAAGAATTTGATGTGATACACAACAAGAAACCCTAATGCACAAGAACAGGTACAACAGAAAAGGTAGGCACCAATGGACCTGACAAACTTGCCACAAAACCAGGTCAGATTGCTGTTATATCATCAAACAGGAAATGTCACCAACAACATGTTTTGAGTAGCGACTGTAGCCAGGAAAAGGCTGCAGGCCTGAAAATACATGTTTTTTGGATGAAGGAATGGAGAAATGCTCTAAGAAAAGGAGAGGGGTAATCTTTTGGCCTTTGGTTGCTGATGTGAAGGAGTGCTTCTCAGATTGCATACCATTAATGACAAGAGGCCCAGAGCTAAATGTGGGGGTATCATCTCTCCCATGTCTCATTTCCCCCCTCACCCCACCATCCCTCTTTTGTCATGAATCTGTTTCCTTTTTCATGAAACATGAACACCACCACCACACCTCTTCAAACTCATTCCTCCCTGTTCTCCCACCCCACGTATCGAGTTTTCCCCCCTTCTCATCTTCATAACTCAATGTGTGTCATGAGCATGCTTGCTTCTGAAAATACTTTAGTAGGACTACTGTGATCAGCAGCAACTTAAAGAAGCAGTCTTCCCTGTCCCGCATTGCTCTCCTCTCACCTCATTGGTTTTATCACTCTGGTTATACGCATTACCACAGCCATGTGGCAATTAAATTGGAAGATGCAGAAATGAAAAGGGTAGAGAGTCATGTAAATGGAGAGAGTTGATCACTCTGTGCAGCATGGTAATGTTAAATGAGTTCTTAAAATAAAGGGTCAAAAACCATAAAACATATATGAAATACTGATGTACAGTCTGATTCAAAACCAGTCAAACAGAAGAATACAATTAGTTATTCTGTTTTTTCTTTTACATTCTGAAAACCAAGGTAATAGTCTTTGTAGCATAGTTTTATTTGTATTGGAGCAGAATGGCAGCAACACAATGAAGTTCGGAAGAGCTTTTAGGCGGTAGTGGTGCTTTGACTCCAGTTTTGTATTTAATTGCTTTTAAGGCAGGAAGCTGCATGCACGTTTCAAAAAGTCTAGAGCTTGTTTATATGATTCTACTCTCTTGAGTGATTATTGGAAAGGTGAAGCAATGCTTTACATTTGCTTCAATTTCTGATTATACAGGGGTAAGAAGACGAAGAAGTTTGTGAACTTTCACTATGAAAATTCAATTGTTTTGCCATGATTGTGAATCACAACCAGTTCCCCCTATAAATATCCAATAATATTGATTGTAACCAATTCTATGTCTTATGAAATAAAATATTGAATAAATTAAGCAATCCATAATGAGCTTAAATGTAAAAGTAAGTAACTCCTGCTGCAGTTATAGAGGAATTGAGTTAGGTTAGAATCAAGTCCTTAAGAAATGAAGTAGGTCTGAAAGGATGAGTTGGTTTGGTGGTGGTCCAGCTCTGTAAAAAAATCAGGGTTCTGTGAATTTAGTCTTTAGCACACAGATTGAAAGAGGCACATCATACCATGATCAAGCGACATCTGTGAGGACCTAAGAAAAGCAATTATGATTTCTTATCAGTCTAGAAGCCTAGTTATAAGCATTTGGAGCTCAACCCTGTCAAACAGACAGTCTACAAATGAAGAAGGTTCAAGACCACATTGACCCTACCATGCAATAGTCATCTATCAAAATCTCTCCAAGAACAAACCACATAATCCACAAAGCCACAAGGTTCCCCAGAGTGACATTCTTGCTTTGGATAACATGAATTTCATGACTCTGCAATCATTAAGAGATTGAACAAGAAGGGTGTTCATGAGAGGGTAGCCAGGAGGAAATCATTGCTCTATAAAATAACATATAGATCAAGTGTAGAATAAGTGTGCTCCCGGGCTGTTTTTCTGGCTCTCGGGACCTCAAAGTACCCTGTAGGTGGTTTGGGGGCACTGTTGGTATATTTTCCATGACAGCCAATTATCCCAGAAAATACCTTTTTTGAAATAGAAAGTGATTTCTGCTTACTTCATGTTGTTAAAAAAGGCCTCTCCTGTGCCAAAAATTATAGCAAAAGCCCCCCCCCCCCCCGCCATATGGAAGGCTGTGGTGATATATCAGGTGCACTCCTGATATAGATGTTCCCCAAGACATCTGGATCAATGTGGTCTGGACAAAGAAACTACAGTGCGCCCGCGCCATATGTGGCGTTCAGCTTATGCTGAAGCTACGTGGCAAAAGAGAATGGCGTGCGCCGTGAACACAAGCCCCATTATATCCAATGGGGCTCGAGCATACGCGTTTTTTGCCTTATGTGGGGTGTGTGTGTCCTGGAATGGATCACCCACGTAAGGTAAGGGCCCACTGTATTTGGGGCTCATTGAGAAATGTTATGTTTGTTGCAAGACAAACATTGAATAGAAGCAAATAAACAAATGAAAATACACTGTCCCAGCTGTCAAATGTGGGAACCCCACTCTTCAGCCAAGGCTATCAGAGCGGCTTACAATTTGTTAATTAGACATTTCCCTGCCCTCAGGCTTACAATCTAAAGTAGTAGATTGAACCTGTTTTGCTGCATCAACACCTTGGCAGTTTTTAATCATTGTTACAACCATGAATTCTTCATTGTATCTGATGATTCTACAGTAATGCTTAACCATCGGTGTGAGAGCTGAAACAGAACTAAAAATAGGTTATGCAACATGACCATGATAATAAACATACAAACAGATCTAACTAGCAGTCGCGGTAGGAGAAGAGATTCTGTGTTTTAGAATGGCCTAGTCACAATCCTTAGACCACCAAACCCTATTAAAATGCTGTGGGAGGGTCTGAAGAGAGGTGATCATGTGAAAAAGCTATCAAATCTCAGTGAGCTAAAGCAAATCTGTGAGGAGGGATGGGTCCAAAGTCCTCAAAACTGATGTGAGAGAATGACAAAGAAACCACTTATTGGAAGTCATTGATGCTCAAGGGAGTGCCACCTGGTAATGACTTTGAAATTTCATGTCCTTTTTTACATACAGATATTGACTACTGAATAATTTGTGGATAAATAAATATGGAACATGAATCATATTTATGTGTCTTTTGTTCGTTCTAGTTATTAGTTGGTCTCAGCTAGGAATATGGAGCTAAATTTAGATCTGATAACAGATTTGATAGGTTAAAAATATTTGATAATAGGGGTTCACAATTTTTTTTACCATTATACTGTTAAAACATACTGTACTGTCTTTATATATACAGTTGTCATGTTTGGAGAGAGGCGATGGCTGTACATAATCAAAACATTATTTTTACTTTCCCCAAGCATTTACTTCTATAATTTCTTTTTATTTCTTCACTTTCAGTTTTGAGATTGTCAACAAATGCTGGCCAGTGGAAGGAACCAGCCAGCAAGGTGACCCATGCATTAGTCAACATCCGGTAAGAAAATGTAGCATAATAGTCCTCATCACCCAACTGTACTGTCATTCTGGGAAACTTTTTCTTGTTAGAATGAGCCACGTTGTTGGGTTTTTCATATGAGATTGTGATGTGAAACCCTGCCCTAAACAAGGAGGAGATCTATAGCACTTTAAATTATGATAAACAAATTTGTTAAGTTTTCACAGTGCTATATGATATCATCTTACTCTATAGCAAGAAAAATAGTTTTGATTGCTTTTCTTGCTGCAAAGCAAGAAGGCCAGTCCTCTGCAAGTTTTGATTGCTTTTCTTGCTGTAAAGCAAGATGGCCAGTCCTCTGCAAGTTACTTTAAAGCAAGAGAAGTGCAAGTGTTTCCACCTAAGTCTTGTGGCACAACTGTACAGGTGGACTTTTGTTGCCAGGAGGGTGACGGAAAGAAATCATGGTCTGATTTGCAGAACGTGGTATTCTATACCAATAAACTGCACATGGGCAAAGTATGAAAACTGGGGTATATATTATGTAATATTAATTTTATACTTTTACCAGGAATTGCATTATATGCAAACGTCTGTTAGCTTAATATTCACACTACCTTCCTGCATGTTTGACTCTTAAATCTCCTGGCACTTCCTAAGGCTATGGAGTCAACAACAGCTGGCTTTTGGTATGCTGGGTGATAACTTGAGAGCTTCTCTCCAGGGTGTAATTTAGATTAGAATAAGAGCCAATATTTAAAAACAGATTATTGCCTGAAGTATGTTTGTTCCTCCAGAACAAGCCAAGAACTAGTTGCCAAAGAATGAGATGTATTTTCCCTACAGGCCATTTGATGACCAGGTTCCTTGCCTTTTGTTTCAACAGTAGCTATTGCTGAATTTTAGTCTAATTGGGAGAGAAAGAACAGGAGTTAGAATCACAGAATCATAGAGTTGGAAGAGACGACAAGGGCCATTCAGTCCAAACCCCTGCCATGCAGGGACACAGTATCAAAGCACCCCTGACAGATGACCATCTAGCCTCTGTTTAAAAACCTCCAAAGAAGGAGACTCCACCACACTCTGAGCGACTGTGTTCCACTGTTGAACAGAGTTGATTCTATATGTTTTATGAATTGCATTACTGAAAGTTTTAAACATATTATGGATGAGCATAGGATTCACTGACACATATAAAACCTTTTCTTCTTCGTGGTCTCTGCGAATCACACAAATGGGTTATTTCTGCGCATGCGCAGCAAACTCGGAAACTTAGACCAGGGTAAGTGGTGCTTCAATCACATGTGAGTCAGAAAAGGAAATCCAAAGTAAAGGAAGTAAACGGCCTGTACACTGCCTGCCCTGCCTGCCGCCGGTGGTAAGGCTGCTCCGCAGTTTCAGACAGAGAGGGGGTTGGGGGATCGTCCCTTTATGTGGCAGTTACAATCGCAAACTGAGTGAGTTACTTTAAAAATAACCAGTGAGCACAAGTAGCTTGGGGTGAAAGTTCAGGATCATGAACAAGGAGGGGGGACGCGGTCAACTCTTAGTTTTTTGTGGGTGGTTGGGCTATGGACCCAGGTTTCCTAGAAAGTTTTTCCGGACATGTCATCCTAAGCGCGGTGGCTGGCAGCTTCAGAAAGTAGCTGGAATGGAAGAGAGTGGTTAGATAGACTGTTGGTTGAGAAAGGTGAGTTGGCATGTTAAGCGTGTGGGCCTACATACTCGAAAACCCACAAAAAACTATGGTGATGCCAGTCGTAAAGCCTTCATCGGTTGCTGTCCCTCGCTATAATCATGATCCAAATTGGCTCTTCCTCTGATGTGCTGTTATTTTGCTGGGAAAATGCTCCCACTGATGACCTGGAAACCTTTCCCTAATGCAACAAACACATGCCTAGTAGTAAAAAGTCACTGATTCTGGCTGTAAAGGTCCCACTACAAGCTCTCTCTCCTGCCTGGCGCACCCCTCTTTATTAAATGATTCTTAAAAAATCCACTTATGGCAGTTACTACTCATTGTTTGTGAATTCCTTTCATAAGAAATTCTCTTCTGTCTGATCTGTCTTCTCGTCTTTCCTGAAGAGGGAGTCTCAGGCAACCCAGCTCCACCAAGGGATAGGCCCTTAAGTTCCGCAACTCCTCCCAAATACCTTCCCTGTCATCAGGCCTGCTCGGTATTCTCCGTCGCCCCCACATTCCCTGCCATCTATCCTGCCGCGCTCCTATATCCTCCCTCCTTCAACCTTTTCCCTCTTCTGTCCTGCCTTTCTTTCTTCCTGACCTCCGTCATATGCTCCCTTACTTTTCTCCTGCCTTCGTTTCGCCTTCGTCACTCCCTCCCCTAACGGTCATCTTCCAGTCCTCCTATTCCCCTCCAGCTATTCTCTGACTTGTTTGTCAGGCCTTTCATTAACGCCGAATGAAGTTGTGAGCTATGCTGGTTTTGGTATAATAGCCACGCGTAGGGCCTCCCCATGTGCCAGACAGTACACAACCGAAGGGTCGACCAAGAGCGCCAAAGGTGCAAGGATGGTTCTCTATCCCTTATGCAACCATCGAGTCCTAGTAGAAGGAAACTCTAATCCCAAACCCACGCACCCGGGCAGATTGTGCTACGTCTAACCCTGTCGGTCAACCATCGAAGAGAAGGAAACTCCTAATCAAATCTATGACCCTAGGACCTCGCTGCACCGGGCATGTGGCTTGTCAAGGCCTATACAGGGGTCAAACCTCTGGTTTAAAAGGGTGGGCCATTCTGTGCAACCTGCGCTCCACCGAAAAATCCCATTGCACAGGCTCGAAGGATACATCCAACGTCATCACGAGCTTGTAGAAACACGGATGGTTTCGTCCTGCAACCTTACGTATCACGAAGGAAAAAAACCAAGAATTATTCATGTGGCCATTTTTAGCATAACGCATATAAAGTCCTCCGAAATTCAGGACGTAGTTGATCAAGTAAACAAGCACTCGCCATGCATAACAAACAGCCTATAGTAATGATGTCAAACCTGTCGCATTTTCCTTTATCCTGCAAATGTCACCATATCGCAACCCATCGCTGTACGTGAGACCACAACAAAAACCTATCACAAGCGTATTGGTGAACACAATAATAAATACGTACTAAAAATAGGCAGACAGAGAACTATAGTCCTCTTTGTAAAATCCCATGATTTCAAAAGAATGACACTAATATTCCCTCCTTGCTCTTGGGATTTTTTTTGGTTCAAGTTTAGCATAACTAATAGTCCGTTCATTCTTTTGACGTACCATGTGTTTTAAATGTAAAACACTTGCTTTTAATATTTTCCTCTGCATTATCTTTTTACAAATCGCTTCCTACCCAATACTACGGACATTCTTCTGTCAGAAAGATGAAATTGAATAAATCAGGTATATCTCTGAGTTAATAAGCCTCTTACAGTGAAGCACATTTTTACAAGGTTTGAAGCCTCCCGTTCTCTGCACCCCTCTAGTTGGAGGTTGTTTGTTGTTTGTTTTCCGGGGCAAGTGTGTATTAGGATTGTGTAGAGGGGCAGAGAAACAGAAACGATCATGTCAGTTTGCGTCATGGTTCAGTGATCCAATGTAATAAATAAGTTTGAGCTGAGAAAAGAGTAGGACTCTACTTAAATATCCTACTCTAGCTGTATTGCCTTGTCCTAACAGGCAGGCAAAAGAGCAGTTGCCTCCAGATGTACCTTCGAACCACCATGGATAACGCAAAACAGAGAGAATAGTGTAGAGCAATGTGCACTTGCACTTTGGCAATCATTATAAAAGCAGAAACTGATGAAAGAAAAACTCAGATCCTATAGAGTATTGTGGAAGAACCTTCAAATGGGTGCTTAGAAACATTAAGACGGTTTTTGTTTACTTGAAGCAACAACTTACCGTGAACTGCTGTTTTCATTTCACATTGCACACGGAATAACAATTGCTTAAAAGGTGTCACCGGCCTCTTCTTTTTTGTGGTGTAGGAACCGATCCCTATTCTTTGCATGGTATTTCTCCGTTGGTATCAAATTGGCTGGTAAAAAAGTAATAACTCCCAGGAAACATACCTACACCTACTTTGGTTAGCTTAAATATGCTGTAAAATGAATGTGGGTGTTTTAATTTAGAATCATGAAAGGCAATTAGTTAGTGAGTGGCGATTGAATTATGGCACACATGCTTTCAAATTTATGTTTAGTTCGTGTGCATTGATGCAGCAGTGGAACAAAAACTGAGTATTCAGTTGGCTTCCTTCTCCAACAAGAAGTCATATTTTCTTTTTATTACACGGATCTCAGAATTCCGTATTATCCTTAAAAGGGTACCTAAGCCAAAAACCTGGTAATATGCAAATGTTTGTTTAAAAACTGAATAAAACAGCCAGGAAGCCCATCAATAAAACTTAAAAACCCCAAAATATTTAAATAGAACACATAAGCTAAGATCAATTCCACTGCCAATATAAACTCTGCTGTGCAGTGCAGATTTCTTCTAACACTTTCTTCTCCATCCCATGTACGAACTGTAATTCATCAACACTAAGTACACAAAAAACTAGGTTAGAAGACAAAGGAGATATGAATCGACAAATTCACAAATGTCTGATGCAGGGTCAAGGACAACGCCAATTTACCAACTGGTAAATGCCATCCAACTTCTGGGGCAGAAAATCAGACAGAAGGTTTTAAAAGCAAAAATCATTCTCTTTCACAAGAAACGATAACTGCAAAAAGCAATCTCCCAGTGAAAACTACAAAAGTAATTTAAGGTTGCAAATGTAATCCATCAGAGTATGAATTTGGCCCAGAAGAACATCAGGGTTAAATAAACCTCAACTCTTAGCTTGCATAAGACGCCAATAGGAAAACCCTTAACATGACCAAGTATAAAATTGAAACTTTCGCTTCCTTCTCGTTTATTAACATAACTAGGGGCTGCATTCAAACCTACAAAAACAAGAAATAAAAAGGAAAACTAACAATAAACCACCCTGTTGTGCTTAGATGTGAAGCTATCAAGATCACACACCTACTGTGTGAGGAGGCAAGCCTTAAAGACTCGAAACTTTACCCTCGCCACAGTCATCTTAACTGAATGATGACAGAGTGATAACGGAGAACAGAAATAGAACTTTAGACAATGGCTTTATAAGATGTTACATAAATAAATAAAGAACGCCGATACCCGCCCACCAAAAAAACCCCCATTTTAAGAAAACGGTTGCTGTTTTTCTCCAAGAAAGGATAAATAAATCTAACAAGCACACAACCCTATCCAAACGTTGAATAATTAGTTAACATAGAGTAACGTGACCATGTGGCATCAATGGTTTAAGTGCTGATTACAAACCATCTGGAGAACCAGGGTAAACTTCCTGGCCGCCATGAACCACCCACCCACTGTAACACTAAAATGAAGTGAGTTCTGAACTTAACCACAGAGCTGAAAAACCCAAAGAAACCAAGGAATGGTGCTTTAAACAAATAGCTAAAAGAACAAAACAAGATGGTTCCTCCCGCGCAAAAGCACTAAAGATGTGACGAAGGTATTGGACAACCGAAGGCGAGGAAAGTCAAACTGAAGAAAGCTGAGCGGGGTGCCGTCCAGAAGTGTGACGAACCAAGACCGGGAAGAACCTTATCAAAAAAAAAAAAAAATCCTGAGTCCGCCATGATAGAGGAACTGACAGTGAGACCAATGGAGAAACTTTGAGAACAAACGATTAGCTTTAAATATGAAACACAACTGATCTGAACAACCTGTCTGTCCTCAACCAAAGAGGAATTAGAGTAATTCGGGCGCAATATTGCAAGACTTCCTACAGCCAAAGGCCCAGAGAGAGACAGCAAAAGTATAAAGAATCCTGGACTAAAAAACAGAATAAACATCTCCATTTTGGTTGCATCTTACCCGCGGACAAACGGTGTCATACCCACCTCCCATCCGAGCAAAACAACTGACAATGTTCCGGCAAGCAAGAAAAAAAGGAAAAGAAATACAAAGTGTGATGAGTATTGTAGAATTGTGAGTGAAAAGCTCCTTGAATAAATCAAGAAGTTAGATGTTAACTTGTGATGATTCAATAAACTGTTACAACATGCAATGGTGTTTTTAAAAAAAAACCAAATTTGTGATCCTCAATGTCTTTCTCAGCCTGCTGTGAACAGATCCAACGGAGGAGAGGTTCTCATCACACGCCTCAGATAAACAGGTAAATAAAAAAAATAAGCCCTAACCAATACTGGGCCAAAACTATATTGGTTCAAGAAAAGTGGGAGACCTAGAGCGTGGTGAACTCGTTCTTCTGGGACCTCATCAGACTTGGGGAACAGATCTTGAGACATTGGTGCAAAAGGGGACGCACCTTGCGGAAACAAGGGGCAAAGAGGGAACAGGTGGAGGTTTGGAAGCCTTGTTCACACAACTTCTTTGTTCTTTGAGGAGGGAAGCTAGGCGTGCTTCTCCCCGCAGTTGTGTAACAAAAAGCTTGGAGCCAAGAGCAAAGAGGGAACAGGTGGAGGTTTTGGAAGCCAGTTCACGCAACTTCTTTGTGCTTTGAGGGAGAAGGTCGGCGGCTGTTCTCCCCGCAGGTGTAACAAGAGCAGAGGGGGAACAGTTGGAGTGTTGGAAGCCTGTTCAACATCAACTCACTTGATTCTTTGAGGAGAGGGTCGGCGTGCTTTCCTCCCGCAGGTGTAACAGGAGCAGAGGGGGAACAGTGGAGGTTTGGAAGCCTGTTCACACGCAACCTTCTTTTGTTCTTTGAGGGAGAAGGTCGGCGGGCCTTTCTCCCCGCAGGTGGTAACAAGAGCAGAGGGGGAACAGGTGGAGGTTTGGAAACCTGTTCACCAACGTCTTATGTCTTTTAGGGAGAAGGTCGGCGGCTTTCTTCCACTGCATTGACATAATGTTTTGGAAAAAAACAGAGGGGGACGGAGGAAGGCAGGACTCCGTCCAGATAACCCTGTTTTGTACTGTGAATGGAGATCAGGAAGGTTTCTGCTGCCATCATCATCTGAGGAAGTAGGTTGAAGTTTTCAAGACTCATACTACCAACAAATTCTTTATATTCAGTATTAGTCTCAAAGGTGCTACAAGAACATTTTAATATATAAGACACTTCCATATTCATAGAAACACAGGAAACCCTATTCAGGTTTCCAGACTGAAAAGCTCCCACTTCCCTTTCATTTGCACTCTAACTCATTAAGAAGCAACAGAGGCTCTCCATGCAAACGAAATACTGATTCTTTTAATTACTGGCATCCTCTCTCCACATAATAGGAATCTTTCTTGCATCCAAGAGCTAGAAAAAGGCAGGGTATAAATAAATAAAATAATAATCAGTAATAATCCTACAGATCATTCTGCTGTTGTTTTAAATGCGAGAGGGGCAATGAACACAAGGGGCAGGGCTAGAAGCATCTCTCCTACTCCTATTTTTTAGTTTTGTTGTTATTCAAGTTTTGTGTTTTGACATATGTGACGTAAGATGAACCTTTCAAGGGATTTTCTTAGCAAGATGTGTCAGTGTGAAGTTTTGCCGTTGCCTCCCCTGAGGCCGCGAAGCATATGACTTGCCCAAGGTCATGCATTTAGCCCTGCCCCCTCTGTCATTGCCCCTCTCGCATGAACAACAGCAGAATGATCTGTAGATTATTACTGATTATTATTTTATTTATTTATAACCCTGCCTTTTCCTACTCTTGGATGCAAGAAATTTTCCTTTATTATGTGGAGAAGATGCAGTAACTTAAAAATCAGTATTTCAGTTTGCATGGAGAGCTCTGTTGGCTCTTCAAATGAAGTAGAGTGAAATTGAAAGGGAGTGGGAGCTTTTCACAGTCTGGAAACCTGAATAGGGTTCAGTGTTCTATGAATATGAAGTGTCCATATAATAAAAATGTTTCTTGATAGCACCTTTGAACTAACTGAAAATAAAGAGTTGGTAAG
>NC_056524.1:212537796-212541620 GCF_019175285.1 Sceloporus undulatus
TGGTAGTATGAGTCTTTGAAAACTTCAACCTACTTCCTCAGATGATGCATCCCAACTTAGACAGAAAAGAGAGTATGAACTACTACTGCAGAAAATTTATTAATTTGATTTAATTTGTTCAATTCAATTAATGCAAAATAATGGTTAGTCTATCTTTAATATCTTTAAAGCACTATCTTTAATTTTTAGGAAGGTTTCTTTTAGAATTTTGACTTGAAACCTACCACGGTAATTAAGTCAATAGTAAAAACACTCTCAAATTTTGTAGAGTCTACTACAATGTCCTGATGATTTATGGCAAACCCTCTTTTACTTCTCAGAAGCCCATCATTAGGAATTTCAACTTGAAACTTGCCACCACCATCCCAATGACCAAGAGTCTTAAGATCATACTTCACCTGAAGAGAAATACCCTACCATCTTCTGAGGTTTAGGAAGGGACAACGTTGACAAAGTGTCTGAACAGTATTCTCTAGTATAGAATGAGTGATAGGTAGGATATCTATGCATTCTTCAACACTCTGGGTCACTGGGGCAAGCAAAAAATAAAAAGAAAGGAAAAGAAGAAAAAGATGAATTCCAACCTGCAGGCTCATTGTGGATAGTGAGATCAGGAAGCTGATGCAGATATGACCAGTAACATATTCTTATATGTTGTATAGAAACCATGGAAAGAGGGTGAGCAAGACTTGGTGCCAACAATAAAAAGACTGAAGATGTTGTGAAACAGACAGAAACCAAATTGAAGAAGAGAAAGGCATTGGTACAGGAGATTGGCATCAAAAGACTGCATGGGTGGCATTTAATGAGATAACATAGCAAGCATTTGTGTGTTTTGTTGTTGTTGTTAACTGCCCTCAAGTTGATCTCAACTCAAGGTGGCCCCATAGATGAGACCTCTCCAAAATTCCCTTTCCTCAACCACTCTGCTCAGGTTCTGAGGACCCAGGTCTGTGGCCTCTCTGTTTCCACCCATTTCATGTGTGGTCTCTCTCTCTCTTTCTACTGTCCATTCCTAGCATTATCATCTTTTCTAATGATTCATGCTTTGTCATGATATGGCCAAAGTACGGTAGCCTTAATTTCGTCATCTTGGATTCCAGGGAGAATTCAGGCTTGATCTGTTCTAGAACCCATTTGTTTGTCTTTTCGGCTAGCCATGGTATCCTCTTCTTCAGGACCACATCTCAAATGAGTTTATCTTCTTTCTACAGCTCTCACATCTGTACACAGTGATGGGGAATACAATGGCTTGGATGATATCTTTGCACTTTAGGAACTTGTTCCATTCTAACAAAGCTGCTCTTCCCAATCCTAGTTGTCTAATTTCTTGACTGCAATCTCCGTTATGATCTATGTTTGATCCAAGGTATGAGAACTCTTTTAATTTTCTCATTAGCAATAGCAATAGCAAGTACATTTTTATACCACTTATCGGTGCACTTAAGCACTCCCTAAGCAGTTTACAAAGTGTAAGCTAATTGCCCCCAACAATCTGGGTACTCACTTTAGCAACCTCAGATGGATGCAGGCCTGAGTGAAGCTTGATCCCTTTTGCTGGTATTGAACTCGCAACCTTATGGTTTGTGAGTGAGTGTCTGTAGTACAGGCATTTAACCACTGTGCCACCAGGGCTCCTACGCCACTCATTGTCTAGGAGGAATTCTTTTGTATCTTATGTTGTCATTATTTTTGTTTTCTTAATGTTCAACATTAAGCCTGCATTGGCATTTTTCTCCTTGACTTTCTTCAGTAGTTCCTCCAGATCTTTGTTGGTTTCTGCTAGTAGTAGTGTGTTCATAGAATCATAGAGTTGGAAGAGACCACAAGGGCCATCCAGTCCAACCCCCTGCCATGCAGGAAATCCCAATCAAAGCATCCCCGACAGATGGCCATCCAGCCTCTGCTTGAAGACCTCCAAGGAAGGAGACTCCACTACAGTCCGGGGGAGTTTGTTCCACTGTCGAACAGCCCTTACTGTCAGGAAGTTCCTCCTAATGTTGAGGTGGGATCTCTTTTCCTGTAGCTTACATCCATTGCTTCGGGTCCTGTTCTCTGGAGCAGCAGAAAACAAGCTTGCTCCCTCCTCAATATGACATCCCTTCAAATATTTAAACAGGGCTATCATATCACCTCTTTACCTTCTCTTCTCCAGGCTAAACATCCCCAGCTCCCTGAGTCATTCCTCATAAGGCAAGGTTTCCAGACCTTTTACCATTTTAGTCGCCCTCCTCTGGACACGCTCCAGTTTCTCAATGTCCTTTTTGAATTGTGGTGCTCAGAACTGAACACAATATTCCAGATGGGGCCTGACCAGAGCAGAATATAGTGGCACTATGACTTCTCTTGATCTAGACACTTCTATTGATGCAGCCTAAAATCGCATTGGCCTTGTTTGCTGCCGCATCATATTGTTGATTCATGTTCAACTTATGGTCTACTTGGACTCCTAGATCCCTTTCACACGTAGATTCATTCAGCCAGGTGTCCCCCATCCTATATCTGTGCATTTTATTTTTCTGCCCTAAGTGCAATACTTTACATTTCTCCGTGTTGAAGTTCATTTTGTTAGCTATGGCCCAGTTTTCTAGTCTATTCAGGTCATTTTGAATCTTGATCCTGTCCTCTGGGGTATTAGCTACTCCCCCTAATTTGGTGTCATCTGCAAATTTGATAAGTATGCTCCCAATTTTGTCCTCCAAGTCATTGATAAAGATGTTGAATAGCACTGGGCCCCACTGGTCACTTCTCTCCAGGATGAAAAAGAGCCATTGTTGAGCACCCTTTGGCTTCAGTCAGTCAACCAATTACAAATTCATGTGACAGTTGCCTTGTCTAGCCCACATTTTACAAGCTTGTTTGCAAGAATATCATGGGGAACTTTGTCAAAATCCTTACTGAAATCAAGATATCCACAGCATTCCCTTCATCTAACAAGTTGGTAATTTTATCAAAAAAAGAGATCAGGTTTGTCTGGCATGACTTCTTTCTCTGAAACCCGTGTTGACTTTTTGTGATTATGGAATTGCTTTCTAGATGTTCACAGACTCTTTGTTTAATTATCTGCTTTAGAATCTTTCCTAGTACAGTGGTACCTCGGGATACGAATTACCCAGGTTACGAAATTTCCGGGATACGAAAAAATCCCATAGGGAATTATTGTTTCGGGTTACGAATGTTTTTTCGGGTTACGAAAAAACTCGGCGCTATTTTAAAGGGAACCGCGGCTTTTTTTCCATTAGCGCCTATGGCATTTCGGCTTACGAAGGCTTTTCGGGTTACGAAAGCGGCCGCGGAACGAATTAAATTCGTAACCCGAGGCACCACTGTATTGATGTCAGACTAACTGGACGATAATTGTTGGGATCCTCTTTCTTCCCCTTTTTGAAGATGGGGACAACGTTTGCCCTCCTCCAGTCTGCTGGCACCTCTCCTGTTCTCCAGGACTTCTCAAAGATTATTGCCAATGGCTCCGATATTACATTTGCCAGTTCTTTTAATACCCTTGGATGTAGTTCATCTGGTCCTGGAGACTTATATTCGTTTAAGTTAAACAGGTATTCCTGTACTATCTCTGTGCTTATTCTGTGCTGAAATTCCTCTTTTCTGTCCTCTGCTCCATTATCTTCCGGTTGAGTTCCCTTTGCCTTTTCTGAGAAGACTGAGGCAAAGAAGGTGTTGAGTAATTCTGCCTTTTCTCTATCCTCTGTTAGCATTTTGCCATCTTCTCCATACAGTGGCCCTACCGTTTCCTTCTTCTTCCTTTTGCTGCGGACATATCCAAAAAAGCCTTTTTTGTTGTTCTTAACCTCTCTAGCAAGCCT
>NC_056524.1:212541720-212544184 GCF_019175285.1 Sceloporus undulatus
AAAAAATTAGAATTAATGTACAAAACACCAACCACATGCCCAGCTCTTTATAAACGCACTTAAAGGTCAGCCCCATGATCTACTCCATAAAGTTTCTTGACTGTTGGCACCAAACAGTGTGGAAAAGAGCACTGATGGAAAACTCATTCATTACATATCAATCAAGCCTGCAAAAGAGTTTGGTTTCACAAAGCTTCTCTTAGTGCATGTCATTTCTATATCTCTCTGTCTCTCATGTAAACAAACCCATGATTGAATCACCAGTCCAGCAGTTGTCTGCTTGGAAAGATCAGTTCACAGAACTTTTCCAGTTCTTTTCTCATTCCATAAGACCTCAATGACTTCCTTCTTTTATCCATTCTGTATATGTCTATCTATTGATTACGGTTCCTGTCAACTCAGAAATAAGTTCCATAGTGGTCAGTGGTTCTTGGTTGCTGATTAATAGTAATAATAATAATAATAATAATAATACATTTTATTTATATCTCACCTCTCCCTATGGATCAAGGTGGGTTACAACAAACAAGAATAACAGTATTCTTGTTTAAAATACAATATATAATAAAATAAGATATACAATTGAAATCCACATTTCTAAATAATAAACACACATGCTTTCAAGTCATCTATCACCATTGTTGTTGCTGTTGATGTTATCTGCTCTCAGGTAGTTTCTGACTTATGGAGACCCTAAAATGAATCTATCATGAGGGTTTCTTGGCAAGTTTCTTCAGCAAGGGTTTGCCATTGTCATCCTCTGAGGCTGAGAGAGTGTGATTTGACCAACTCAATAGGTTAACATGGTTAAGCCAGGATTAAACCCTGGTCTCCATAGTCATAGTCCAACACTCAAACCACTACACCACACTGTCACAATAACTGCACATAAAACAATGTTGTATATATCCGCCACAGATAATTTTGCCACAAAGGGAATGGCAAACTCATGGACACTGTTACTGTAAGATCAAAGAGTGAATTTATCACTGTTTTTGCAGGAAGGGGGTTCCCTCTGGTTTGTTAGCAACCATGAATCAATTTGTTTTCAATTATTTTCACTAGAATAAATGAAGCTTCTGAGGAGAAATGATGTGTGCATTAAAGTTAAAGGTCATGAGTGATTCTGATTATTATATTGGCAATATACTGAAGAAAATATTTTGAAAGTAGATCTAATGTAACCACTGTAAATGCAGAACTCATTCACTATTGATTACTCTGTTTATCACTAATTAAAATTAGGTTATCTATTATTCTGGCAGCTGATTCCCAAAATATCTCACTCCCAGAAACTGGGTGTTTGTGGATGCTTGGCAACTCTGTCTTTAATCTCTGCTACTGTGTACTTCAGAAGAATACCTGGAGTAGCCATTGTTAAGAGTCATGGTCAAATTGACCTGCTCCTAATGCTTTAAATAAACAATTAAATAAATATTCCACCCATTCATCCAATTCATTAGTGACATAAAACCTGCACCTGTTATTCATTAATCACAAGACATTTTATGAAGCACTGGTCTGTATAAAATCATATACCATGTTTCTAAATCAAATGTATATAAAATATGCTCTCAACAGAAGAAATTTTATCTCTAAAGATAAACTTTTCATGCAGTCACTTTGCCTTGACTCTGAACACGAAGTGCTCAGAAGTGATGAATGAAGCGGCAGATTGGTCTGACAGAGACACAAACAGTTATTTCACAGTGCTAGGATCACATCAAGAAGCTGGGATGGAAGGCAGAAGCCATTACACAGTTTATTTTGCCACCTCTTTTATATGTTTATGTTTTTGTTTTGTTTTAAAAAAAGAAATTTAACTGTCCAACAATGGAGTAAAGAGAATAATCCAAGGTGGAATGGAAGCCCACCTTTTCACATAATGTATGTGGCTCTTCTGGAAAGAAATAAGAATATGGATGATTTGGACAAGCCATTCTAGAAGCAGTGGGTTAGTGGGGTGTCTCTTAGTTCTTCGGGGAAAGTTGACACAGTTCTGCCTAATCCCAGGTACATATTTTATTTTCTCCATTCATTTCTACAAGCAGAAGTCACTTGTTTCTCTGGGGATATTTTAAAATAGCACCTCATTCTGAAATAAAAAATGACCTATCCAGACAATAAAGTAATTCAGTTTACCCTCCTTATTTCTTTGAGTCTCTTTGGGATCCCAGAATATTGAAGGGAAATGCTGGTGTACTCACAGAACTACTTGCCATTATTTTTTAAAGAAATCTTGGTGACTGGGTGAGCTGCCAGGGGACTGGAGATGAGCAAACATTGTCAAACTCTTCAAAAAGGGCAAAAAATAAAATAAAATAAACTATTCAGAAAACTACAAGCCAGTCATCCTGACTTCAATACCAGGAAAAACATTAGAATGTGTTATACATGAGTCTGCAGGTATCTCGATGGCAATGCAATGACCAGTAGGATCAGTAGGAACTAATCTTATATTTTT
>NC_056524.1:212544284-212548256 GCF_019175285.1 Sceloporus undulatus
ACTAGACTCTTTGCTCAGAGGCAGCTCTGGTTCCAAGCCACCCTCGAACTGGCAAACAATTTTATTATTCCCTGCCCCCTCCATCCATCCCTCAAATCCTCCTCCAAGTTTTCTGCCCCAATCTCCGTTGGGATGCGTTTGTATCGCCTCGTTGACTGCCTCTGCACTGGAGACATAGTCCGGTTTGACACCACTTATAACTGCCATGGCTCAACTACCATTCCCAGAATCCCATACCACTGAACCATGGCAGTTAAAGTGGTGTCAAACCGGATTAATTCCCCAGTGCAGAGGCACTCAACGTGGCTCTTAAAATTCCTGGCAGGCGGTGAAAGGCAGGCTCATAAGGGAACCTCGTCCTCTCTGCGCTTAAGCACCCTCCCTCCCTGCCTCCCACAGTATTTAGTTTAATTCTTTAACAACAGCCACATAATTAGAATTTGGATTTCCATTAATTTTCCTTGGGCCCGCCTGCAACCATTCGACAATCACATTGGTAATTAACGTGATACATCACTAATTTTGCCAAGCGCTGGCTGGCGACGTGGGAAGCGCGCTCGCGAGAGAGAGAGAGAGAAGAGCCCCCCCCTTCCCTCTGAGAGCCCAGGGAGAAGTGGGGGACCCCTGCATTGAAAAGAGGGGTGCTGGGAGTAGTTGTAGTGGAGCACCCCATTCCCTTGTCTTCATTTCCCCCTAGAAGCCAGATCTGAGAGGGTTTTCTATTCCCCAGCACCCGTGGCTCCCGTGTCAGCGGGATGGCCAATCCGTTCCAGGGTTTAGTCCGAACTTTAAAGGAGGTGGGTTATGTGCCTTCATAGTTTCCGACTTCCGGCGACCCTAAGGCCAACCGATCCTGGGGTTTTATTGGCAAGGTTTATTCAGAGGAGGTTTGCCCTGACCTTCCCCCGAGGAGGCTGAGAGAGTGTGACTTGGCCAAGGTCACCCAGTGGGTTTCCATGGCAGAGCTGGGATTCGAACCTTGGTCTCTCAGAGTCGCAGCCTAACCTTCAAATCACTGCACCGTGCGGTCTCGATTTTCAACCCGATTATTGTTGGGTAATAGGGATCCGACACTTATTACTTGCCACATAGGATGCAGCCACACTGCAGAAATAAAGCGGGTTGACACCACTGTAACTGCCATGACTCCATGCTATGGAATTCTGGGACCTGTAGTTTTGTGAGAGATTGCACCTTTCTATTCAGAGAGCTGGTAACCGAACCCTGGCCTCAGCTGAACTTCTTTGGGACCTGGGAGGAGGCATCCATCTGCAACCCTGAGATCTTCTTCTTCTGCTCCTTCGCAAGGCTTTCAAGAGGCTTTCTCTGAAGGAAAAGCACCAGGGGACTCCATCCAAGGAAGTTTCCTCCTCCTCCTCCTCTTCTTTTTCTTCTTCTTTCTCCTCCTCCTTTGTCACTTCAACGTGGGCTGGGCGGAAAAAAGCAAATAAAACTTCCTTCCCAGTAAATTTAAACAATTAAAAATATTTATCGGCAGCAGATTTACGTTTGCTGTGTGTCTCCAGTCTTGGGGCATCTTGGTTAGACTATTAAGACTAATTAGCATCCTTTTCGGCATGCAGATTTACTAAGTTGATTGCGATATAACTCATCCCTAAAAGCCCCGCTCCTCCACCACGTTTGGCTTTGTATCGCTGGAGGCACAACCAAAGCCCCCCTCCTCCTCCCTCTTTCTCTGGAGCTTGCCTTGCCAACGCCGTTCCTGTTACCCGGGCCTTTTGCTAAGTAAACTTTAAAAATGGGAAGCAATAACCGTTTGAGTTAGATGCTTGCAGTGCACTTAAAAAGAAGAAAAGAAATATTACCGCGTCTTTTAGCTGCATCCGCACTGCAGAAGCACTCCGGGTTTACACCGCTTCCACTGCCACGGCTCAGTGCTATGGAAACTCTGGGCAGTGTAGCTTTAGCAGTGAAAGCGGTGTCAGATCGGATTATTTAAACCGTGCGGAGGCAGCCAGTGAAGGTTCCAAAACACACTGCAGAAACAGGCATCTCTATAAGAATACTAACATCACATTTAATTCTGCAACACATTACTAAAACATGGCTAATATGGTCCACAACAGGCTGCAGAAATAATACAGTTTGAGACCGCTTCAACTGCCCTGGCTCAGTGCTAGGGAATCCTGGGAATTGTAGTTTATTGTGACACTAGGACTCTCTGATGGAGAAGGCTAAAGGTCTCGCAAAATTACACTCCCTCAAATTCCCTCGCATTGAACTATGGCATGTCACGCTCTCTCAGCTTCAAGGGAAACCCTCTCCCACTCCAGCCTGAAGAAACTTGCCTAGTAATAGGGTCTTCATAGGTCGGAAATGGCTTGAAGGCACAACAACAACAAGCCTCTTAGAAGGTCTGTTTAAGGGACCCATGCCCTATGAGGACCCACTTAAGGAGCTGGGGATGTTTAGCCTGGAGAAGATACGATAGCCCTGTTTAAATACTTGAAGGCATGTCATATTGAACAGGGAGCTAACTTGTTTTCTGCTGCTCCAGAGAGTAGGACCCGGAGCAATGGATGCAAGCTCCAAGAAAAGAGATTCCACCTCAACATTAGGAGGAACTTCCTGACAGTAAGGGCTGTTCAACAGTGGAACACAATCCTTCCTGGGAGTGTAGTGGAGTCTTCCTCCTTGGAGGTCTTTAAGCAGAGGCTGTATGGCCACCTGTCGGGGATGCTTTGATTGGGAGTTCCTGCATGGCAGGAGGTTGGACTGGATGGCCCTCCAACTCTACGATTCTATGACGCTATGATTCTATGACCCAAATCCCTGCTGTGAAAATTTTGTAAGGAATTTCCCCAGACAACAATCTAGCTCCTTTTCATCCCCTTATTTGCTCCCTCTACACACACACACACACACACACACACACACAGGGTGTGCCTAAGATCCCACGTGTCCTACTTTGCATTTAAAATATTTAAACCCTTGCAGTGTGTGTGTGTAAAAAGATACTCCCAAACCCCCATCCACCCCGCTCCAAGTATATGGGAGGCCCAAGCTATTAGGTTTGGTTAAAGCATACACTCGCTGGGTTATTATTAACACACTGGGAAGTATATAAGCCCCACAACTTTATTCTCTTTAATGAGCCTGGAAGAGCACGCTGCCCTGAAGGGTTTTGTTCATTAAAGATGTAAGCTGGAGGAATATTGTCTCATTAATTATCTGGTTTTAATTACACTGTTACCCTTTGAATCCACTGATAGGAAAGTAGGAAAGGGGGGGGGGGAGTTTACACCGTCCTAAACCCTCGTACTCTCTTTAGGAAAGGGAAGAAAGGCCTCGTTGCCCTGTAGCTGTCAAAGTAGTCTTGGGCTGCATCCAGACTGCAGAAATAATCCGTTTTGACACCGCTTTAACAGCCATGGCTCAATGCTAGGGAATTCTGAGAATGGTAGTCTGTTGTGGCACCTCCTATTGAATGAGACTAGATCTCTGTCCCAACCTGCCATTGAAGATCATCATCCAGTCTAGAGTGAGGTTTTACAGCCATTATGTTACACATTAATGTGAGAAAAGGGAATGGTTTAGAGCTTGGGGCCTCTGACTTTCTTGAATGGATGGATCTGTTTCCTCTCTTTCCGAATCGGGGGAAATAAACCACATTCCTTAAAACAACCCTGATTCTTGGAGTTTGGAGATTGATTCTCCAAACGCTCCCCGGCAAAGAGGCTGAGCCTCGCCTCTGGTTCCCTTCTCTACCTTTTTAGCAAAGCAAAGGCGCATTTTACGGATTTCTCTTCCCGGTTATAGTTTCTCAGGTCATTGCAAGCTCGGCTTTCTCCAGTTAATTTTATTTTACTGTTCACGGCCTCCCCGTTTAGGAGCACGGGCCGTATAGACCTCTCTCTTCTACACAACTGCAATGAAATATACTGCTTTTAGAAGAATTGGGGGGAAGGAAGGGAGGGAAATGTGGAGAAAGAGAAAAGCCGCCAAAAAAAA
>NC_056524.1:212553756-212577432 GCF_019175285.1 Sceloporus undulatus
AAGGAACTGGCCTCATGCTAGGCAAATAAGCTTTGTGGCTGAGTGGGGATTGGGGCCTCGTGGAACAATCTAACCCATCATCCGCACTTCCAACAATCGGTTCCAAAAAGCACCCCTTACTTGTACTGAGTAATAAGGCGAACTCCTCTGTCCAGTTGAAAGGAAAACATGAATGGAATGAAGACGTTCATTCGACCTTGTTCCTGCACCTTCAGTGAAAACCTGGGAGCAAAAAAAGCAAATGTGGGCTATTCTGGTAGAGAGGTAAAAGTGGCTGTAAAATACAGATCTACCTTCTAGGGTTGTTGTTGTTGTTGTGTGCCTTCAAGTCTTTCGACTTATGGTTTATGGCGGCCCTGTCACGGGGTTTTCTTACCAAGTTTCTTCAGAGCGGATTTGCCATTGCCATCCTTTGAGGCTGAGAGAGTGGCTCTAGTATAAAGGTAATACCTCCTAATTTCAATTTTTAATCTCAAATAGATATTAATTTTTTTAAATCCCAAATAGAGTAGACTCATCAAAGCAATGGGGCCTGCCTAGTCACCAGTTCTATAAATTGCACTGATTCAATGGGTCTACTCTAATTGGGACTAATAACTGGATTTAAACCAAAGTCAGTTGTGTATGTGTGAAGTCTGCTTGTCCCAGATTTACAGAACAGAGATGTAAAGCAGTAAGAATTTTGTAGCCAGTCGTGGCAATAAAATACAGAGATATATCTCCTCGTGACTACTTTTTCTTTGTGACCTTCCTGACGAAGCCCTTTTTTTTTTGACCCTCTTCATCATATCTGTTTCTGCTCCTTGCTGGCCTAGGATCGATTGTCTGCTCACCGACTCTTGAATGTTGATACATAAAGGAAAGGGTCTATTTGCATGGATTATGTAGATGTTACAGTTTCACCTTGAGCAGCTAGTGTGAAACTGAAATGAAAGAGAAAGAGCGGTGCAGGGTACATTTTAGCAGGAAGTTTGGCACTTCACTTTTACTGCCAGGGGACTAAAAATACAGAATGTGGGTGCCCAGATCATTTGTACCCCTAGCATAGGTGTCCCACCCCACCCTACCCCTAAAATCTCTAGATAAATAACTTCATTGAGAATAGGTCTTTCAAGGGGCTGGTGAGGAATGGGATGGTGGTTCCAAGGAACAACCAACAAGGTGTCTCCATTGCCATCCTTATATTCTGCTTCTGGGGTTCTAGGAGAAGCAGGCTAACTTCACTGGAAACAGTGGGGTAGATAGCCTTGGTCTGATCTGGCATGTCAGGTCCTAGGTTAATATAACATTGACATAGGGGTCCAAAGATCCTGTGTCACAGTTGCAGATGCTAGTGTGTCTCAAACTTCATTGCCTGTGATTAACTTCTGAGCAGCCCAACATGCAGGCCCTTTCTCCAAATCTTAATCCTAATCTTAATTGTATGGACTGTTGCTTGACGTTAGTTAACACTGATGTAAAGTTACTTTGCATTTGCTCAGAGATATTGTCCCTTCCCATATTCTGGGGCTGAGGCCTAAACCTGAACAATTGGTTCAAAGGCTAAACTCTGGAAAGCCCTCACAGACTTATTTATTTATCCTTACATTTCCATCTTGCCTGTTTGCTAAGGAACTTAAGATGGCACATACGGTTCTCTGCATCCCCCAGGCCATCTTTCAACAATCCATCTAGGTAACTTAAAATGGCCTATAGTATCTGGTCAAGGTCACATTTCATGTCTGCAGGGGGTCTTAAACCTGGAACTCCAGATTTCTGTGTAATATTAATTCTCCTTGAACCGGGCTTTAAGAGAAGGACTTGAAACTTATGGATGGACTTCACATGTCCTTAGTGTAGAAGACATTGGTTTTACCCTGGTATCAACTTAGGTTGAAACCATTCTTCCTTTACATTCTTTCCCTTGGTCTATTAGAAGATTTCCCCTTTACAACTAAGGGCACATCGACACTGTACAAATAATGCAGTTTGACACCACTTTAACTGCCTTGGCTCCATCCTACAAAATCCTGGGATTTATAGTGTTGTAAGGCACCAGAACACTTTCACAGAGAAGGCTAAAGACCTTGTAAAACTACAGATGCCAGGATTCTATAGGATGGAGCTACACGGCACTTAAAGTGGTGTCACACTGCATGATTTCTACCAGTTGCTGCTGTAAGTGGAAGAACATAACTTACAAAAGCAGGAACATGCAGAGCTTGGCAGAGTTCCTTTTCTGGGCTTCATCTCCCAGAATCCCCCTGCCTCTATGCTGCAGGAAAAGAGGAAGGTCTCCAGACTTGGTGTGTGCTCTTTGAAAAGAGAATTCATTATATTTCTCTGATTTCTATGTACAGTATTCCTATAACTGTGCAGTGTAAGAATACTTGGAACAATGTATTCCTAGGCGTTGTTGTTGTTGTTGTTGTTGTTGTTGTTGTTGTGTGCCTTCAAGTCATTCTCTATTTATGGTGTCCCTAAGGTGAACCTCTCATGGAGTTTTCTTGGCAAAATTTGTCCAGAGGAGTCCACCCTTAAAATTGAGTGAGTGAGCTCTTATGTTGGAGAGTTGAGCCACCAGTTCTGCATTGCCTTAACGGCCCTGCAGGCTCTGTCCAGCTCTCATAACTCTGGAAGAAGACTCCCATTAATTTCTCCTGGAAGAATTTCAGTGAAAGTTACCCCAGTCTATGGCTCTTCTCCAAAATCTGAACAACAGGAAAATTTGCAGTCTCATACACAGGATCTTATCCACAGCTGTGCCTTTAAAATTCTTCAGTGGCCCAATAATCTCAGTGTGCAAAAACAAGCTTTGAATGGAAGGCCTTCAGAGAACTCTTCAGATGCAGGAAAAAAGTTAACAGTCTTGGTTGCTTGAACCCTGCCTTTGATTTTTCCTATTAGAAGCAAATTTTATGGGAATGTATATATTGCACTGGGGGGAGGCGCAGCTTTTCTGAAAGGAAATGCTAATACTCAGCCAATGAAATATTCTGGCAAGCTTTCTAGGCTTGACCCATCATCTTCTGTCCATGCTTTGAAGATTAGAGCCAGGTGGAAGCCAGAAAACACAAAATGAATTTGCTTATGATTCTACTAGAATATGTGCATTTATCAGAGGAGATGCAGACACAGGTTAAAGAATAAATTTATATTTAAAAAAATCCTTCCTGGCTTCCACACAAACCCCCTTTGAACTTGGAAAGAAAGGAGGAGGGACATAGGTGGAGATTGTCAGATATTTGAGGAAACTTTCCTATATTCTTCAACTTTCACCAAGCCGGTGCCCTTCAAATGTATTGGACTACAAATCCCATCTTCCTCAGCCAACACATCCGGAGGGCTGTGCATGAGAGAATGCTGGCATAGGAGATAGAATGATCAACGTCTCCACATTTGGGACCCAGATCCGTTAAGGTTTTACTATTTATTATAAAGATAATATATGAATATACACCACTTAGTTACTGCAAGGGACAACAATGCTTCCCCCCTTTAGATCTCCAGCTTGATTTTAGAGATGCTGTAAGTCATTGAAAGTTTGCCCATTTTCATTCTTGACATCTCTTGTTTTCTGACATCCAGAAAAAGAAGCCACCCAGAAGTCTCAATGGTGATTGGGGTGGAAGGAGGAAGCCATTATAGTCCTATAGGTTGCGTATGGACCTGGGAAAGCTAATTCAGTGCCATCCTCTGCTACTACTGGTTGGCTTGAGCCTTGAGCAAGACATTTTATGCTTCTTAGGCGAATGTGGAAATAAGCAGAAAATGATAAAACAACACCCACAGACAGTTTTAAATTGGGAGAGGTGGCCTTATGCCTCCATTTCTTAATTTAATAAGAATTCTGATTGAGGTAGAGGTGAGGTGGAGCTTGAAAACTGACAAAGGTCCCTGTTGAGATGCAAATAGACTTTAAATTTCCTGGACGTTGAAAATCTCCCTATTGTCACATGACCAGAAGCCTGGAGCCTTCCTGCACGAAATATATCCTCCCCAGTATATCATCTTTACTAAGGACTGAAACAACATGCAGGTATCTGACTAACATCTCCAATTGTTTTTTTTATCCTGTTTGGTTTGTAGCATCTTGCCTGATGAAGAAGCCCTGTTGAAGAAGTATATTGTGCATTTCGGTTGGCCAATAAAGATATCACGGATGGATTTTTGGATACACTAGTAGGTCATTTCCTCCATTCTCAGCAGAAGTGGAAGGAGAGAGGAGCATGCACATCTGTAAAATAAGTGAGGATGAAAGATAAGTGAAGAAAAAGCTTTAATTCGTCGTTAATATTACAGATACTCACTCAACAACATGCAGAAGAAGATAATTTATTGTAGCTGTAATGGGTAAACGAAATGTGGAACTTACAGATTTGGAGGAAAAAGAAATCACAGGACTCAGTTTCTATGGACCACATCAAGAGCTTTGGTCGAGTGGTTCAGCAATGGCCTGGTTCTTTCACAACAGATTAAAATGTAGACTTATCAAGCTCAAATCCCCACAATCCGGAGAGGAAGGCCCTGCTCTTAACCACCGTCTTAGCTTTCCTGATGATTGTGCAAAGGCTGGTTGAAATCAATCCTTGCTCCTCACCAATTTCCCACATATCAGCTATATAGAGGCAGCCTTTCCCAACTTAGATCCCTCTGGATGAGTTGGACTACAAAGCCCATCAGCCCCCAACAGAGTCAGAAGGACGTTCGGCTGGGAGTGATGGGAGTTGTAGTCCGAGACATCGGAGAGGCGACGGTTTGGGAAAGCCTGCATAAAGGTGAAGTTCTTCCTAACAGTCTCAGCTCTGAGAAACAACGGAGAAGTTAAATCAACTGGAATCAAGACACGTTCGTCCCAGAAAAAGCTCCCATTCATCCCAAAGACGTTTATTTAAAAGGAAGCAGATGGCTAAAATCCGATAATCCTGTCAAATAAGCGATAACTAACTTTCGCCCAATTTAACTTATTTAGCATTAATGTATCAGCCAGCAAAACCGCACCAGAAATGTCCCCCGTGCCCTCCGAAAGACGTGGCTTTTCCGTACAGGCCAGAAACGCATAATATGGCCTCAGTTGGTGAGGCATTGAGATGCAGCAACCTCTGAGCCATCCCTCGAAATCAACATGACAGCTCCCAGTGGCTCTGTCCTGTTTTGGTCTAGAAGCAAGGGACTGGACTGAGGTCGGCCAGCTAAATAGTTATCCTTGTAAACTGGAGGCAGATAAATTCTCTCTGCCAAGTCCAAGTCCAAGGAGGGCACTAGAAACCCCCTCTGAAACTTTGCCACGAAAATCAATTGATATGGTTCATCATACGTCCGAAAGATTGAAGGCCCGCCTCAACCGAGACGACAAACCATATAGAATGTTTGTGTGTATGGGGGGGGCCATCGCTGCGATTTATGGCGCCCCATGGTTTCATGGGTTACATAATACACAAAACCCCGTTGATGTACTGGTTTGAGCGATGGACTACAACTCTGGCGGCCAGGGTTGGATCATCCCATCTCGGCAATGGAAACCCACTGGTGACCTAGGCAAGTACACTCTCTCAGCCCAGAGAAATGGCAAACCTCGCTCTGCGCACATCTTGCCAAGAAAACCCAGGACACCGGTTTGCCTTAGGGTCACCGTAAGTTCGGACTAAAGGCAACAACCCGCCTGAATCCCTATATGGGCGGAGAAAGGCGGGCATATATCATATAAAAATAACGCATATAACAAACAAGCAAGCAAAAACAAAGCGTTCTTCCTACGCCCTACCCTTTTTTGGTAACTACAAACCTTGTACCAGGCATAACATCCAACCTCTATAGACAAAGGTTGCCTTCGTACTGCAGAAATAATCCGGTTTGACCCACTTTAACTGCCCTGGCTCAATTTATGGACTCCTGGGAAATGTAGTTGGTTTCTAGCCCAGAGAGGAGGCCATGCGATTTTTTCAGTCTAGAGAGGCACCGTCAGGGATTCTAATGGGTTCTCCTCGTGTGGTGTGTGGGATTGGTGTAAGAAAGACAACTCAACCATTTGTAATTGCAGGGGAAGGCGAAGGAAGGGGGGGGAACAAGCCCTCTCGGGAACGCCCAGAACGGATTGCCTTCAAAACGATGGGATTCAGGGTAATTTCTTCTCTCTGCTCCCCTAATCTCCTCGCAGTATTTGATATGATGAATAACCCAATATAGGCCTTTAAAACTAGGTCACTGCATAAAGAGACTCCCAGAAGCGCAATAAAGACAGGTGTGCGAGGGCGCTTTTTCAAGGGGAGAAACCCTTAGCCTTTCTCAAGGTTGTTGGCTGACAGCGAGAAGTGAGGACAAGAGAGCAGCAGCTTTTGTAGGGAGAAAGAAAAGAGAAGAAATAAAATAAACCCTTTTGAGACCGCTTTACTGACCGGGCTCCGGGTAGGGTATCCTGGGATGGTCGTTTATTGTGGCACCAGAGCTCTCTGAAAAGAAGAAGGCTCAATGGCGCACAAAAAACAGTCAAACACACTGCAGACTAATCACTTTTGAGGGACGTTTTAACTGACCTGGCCAATGCTAGTGGAATTCTGGGAACGGTAGTTTTGTGAGGCATTTAGCTTTCTTTATCAGATAGCTCTTGATTATTACAATTAACTATCAATTCCTGGGATGCCACAGCACTGAACCAGGGCAGTTTAAGTGATTTTCAAACTTGAGATTATTAGGCAGTGTGTTTTGGACCTGAGCTGGGGGGGGGGACACCAACTGTGGCTTTCATGATAAGCGGTTTTGTGTGTGCGTGTGTTGTGTGTATTAACACAAAAGTAGAAGCACATTATATATCATCTTATATAATATCCATCTATATATATATATCTATATATCTATTTAAACACACTATGCCAAAACTGCCCCTCATGTAATCATTAGTTTTCTTTTGTACCAGAGCTGATGTGCCATCTGTTGGGTGGTGCTTTGATGTGAGTTCTGTCTTCAAGGCAAGGATGCTTGGATTGGATGCCCTTGTCGGTTCTCTTCCAACTCTGTGATTCTATGTATCTATACTACTATACATTATATGTATTTTATACAGAGTATATATATAGTGTGTGATTTATTTTGTTCATGCTTACGAGAAGAGGTCTTGGAGGGGATTTATGGAATTTTCTTTGTACAGGACATGAAATTTCCAGTGCAACAGATAATAAATAAGACAGCTATTGGGGGGCGGAAGTGAATTGTATATTTCATCTTCCTTCTGCCTACCTATAGATGAAATTGAAAAGGGAAAGAGCGGGGGGGGGGTGGCAAAAAGAGGGAGGGAGGTGGAGTACGGGGAAGGGGAAGGGTTATCCCAGGCAACACTATTTGTGGAAAAGCTCCCAAGATCAACAAAACCCGGGATAGCAGAGGTGGAAAGAGTTTTCCTATCGAAACTGGCTGTGAGAAATACCTCATTCTCACCCCATTCTTCCTTCTATATCCCGATCTAGATGACCTCAGTGAAGGGTGGAGTGGTTTGTGTGTTTGGGTGTGAAATTGACGAAGCCTTTCTTTTCCAGGTTTTTTAAACCAGTTTCCATGGGGGGCGGATCCCTCTGTTTATAAACAAAGGACCTCGGAAAGAGACCTTTATCGTTTCCCCCTTTCGAAAGCGACCTTTCCCGACTGCATCCGCCCGGCATGAAATAACCCGGTTGATACCACTTCAACCACATGCTCCATGCTATGGAATTCTGGAAACTGTAAGTTGTGGGCAACAGAGTTCCCTGATAATAAGGCTAACACCTCTTACCAAAGTTAATTTTCACAATTCACAGCGTTAGAGCCATGATTGTTCAAGGGGTGTCAAACCGGATATTTCTGTCGTGCGGATGCAGCCTATGCCAGGCGAGAATCGCTTTCGAAAAGGTGGGGAAAACGACAGAAGGGTCTCTTTCCGAGGTCCTTGTTTAGAAAGAGAGGGACTCCCCTCCTTCCTGTGGAAAACCGTTTACCGTTCAATTCTTGGGAAATGGTTGTTTTGTGAGCCATTTCGCCTTCTCTGTCAGGAGCTCTGGTGACAATAACGAACTACAGTTTCCAGAAATTCCACAGCATGGACGCCATGATGGTTAAAACGGGGTCAAACCGGATTATTTCTGCCTGCAGATGCAGCCTAAATTTCGTGCGATCGCCCCCCACCTCCAATGGTTTTCTTCTTGTCCCCGACATCATCACATCTCTCCCTCCAAGGGAGCAGAGACTCCCACAGCCCCTTTTTGGAGACCCCCGACTCACATTGGGGAAAAATGGAAACCTTTCAGCCTCGTTGATTTCTTAGCCTCTATCATGCCCCCCCACCCTCCAAAGGCAGTGTTTCTGGTTAAGCTTTTGAGCTATGCCATTGAAAAAGAGGAGAAGCGGGTGAGGGGAGAGAAAGGGGGGGACCCTTCCTTGTCAGGACTCTCTGGAGGTTTTAAGGGAAATGAAATATGTGCCTTCCATTCTTCGGTGGCCTTGCTCTGAATTATAGACAGAAGGCTTTCGTACAGCTGTAGGGGGGACCCTGCGTGTCGCTTCCTTGGCTCTCTCTAGGTATTAGCAGCGGTGATATATTTCCTAAGGACTGTGCCCGCTCTGTCAATATACCACCTTCTCTGATGTCCGGAAAATATATTATTTTACTATTATAATTTTACCCTGCTGAGCCCAGTGGTTTCACACAAGGCTGGAAGAAACATTAGGAACCCAAGAACAGCTTGCCGCCTGTTTTATAGCTATACACTCGGGGGGGGGGGGGGGACAGGAGGTCGCCATGTTAACTTGGATCAGGAGGCAAAACTCTACACCCTACATGAAACAGGTCAGTATTTGAAAATCGGGTCATATATGTGTGTGTCTACACACACAGACACACCACATATGCCGATTTTCGCCTAAATTGTTCCAAAATTAGTTTAATAACGTACACAAGCAAACACCACAACCCTCCCTCTTCTTCTGTCTGTGTGGTCAAAAGACACAAGAAGAAGCAGTCCCTCTCAAAGGTCCTTTCGAAATTTACAAGCACTACAGAAAGTTTTATTCCTGGCTCCTCGTTGTTTATGGTTCCCTAACGTTTAAATCACACTGTGTACACTTCTTGTTCGTCTGTCTATTATTTATAACAATGCATCTAAATGAAAGGTCCCGCCCCCAGAACTTCGAAACAAACCGTGCTTATCAATTCGAAGTCAAAAAGGAAACCAAAGCGTCCAAAATGGAAATCACCTTTTCAATGAAATAACAACAAAACAAAACAATTATCACCTTACCTGGTGATCTGTTGTGCCTTCTCTCTCTCTGGTTGGGAAATTATAATTAAAAAATGAAAAATGACTAATCAATCATCATCAAAGACTTTGGGGGGGGCGGGGGTGGGAAGGAAAGAGGGAGAGAAGATAATACAGAATTTAAAAGGACCAATAATATATCATATTCAAAGACTTTGACAGGTTGGGGATGGAAGAGGGGAAGAGAAGAGAGAGAACAATAAAAATTAAGAAGGGACTAATATCATCCTAATCAAGGACCTAGGAGAGGGAGGGGAGAGGGGGAAAGAGAAAATAATACAATTAAAAGGACTACTAATTCTCCTAATCAAGCTTAGGAGGGGGCGAGGAAAGAGGAGAGGAGATAATCATACAAATGAAAAAAGGATTAATACATCATCCTAATCAAAGGCTTTCGGAGGCTGGGGGTGGTTGAGGAAAAGGGCGAGAAATAAAAATTTAAAGAAGGGCAACAGGTCATCCCAATTAAAGAGTGGGGGGGTGGGGGTGGGGAGGAAAGAAAAAAGAGGAGGAACCTAGAGGGGGGGAGAGGGGAAAATATTGATAGGGTTTGAGTAAGGGTTATTTCATTTTCCCTCCGCTCCCCCCCCGCCGTTCCAACCCCTGTATTATCCTGATGCCATAAAGCCAGGCGGTGGTAATGCAATTTTAAAATATCTCTATCTATCTATATTCTTTCTCTCCCGTCCCAGCAAATGGTGGGGACGGGAGATGACAAGTGTGTTTCGACCTGATCATTCAAGGGGGGGCTCTCCTCCTCCGCCTCCCCTCCGCCTCCCAATTAATGGCCTAGCAAAGGGCGAGAGCCTGCGTTGGCCAGAGTGGCGAGAGAGCCGCCCGAGAGAGAGAGAGACAGAGAGGAAGAGAAAGAGAGAGAGGTGCGGGGGCCCGAGTGCGGCGGGTCGCCTCCCCATCAAGCATCACTGTTAGCAAGAGTCAAGTACCTCCGACTCTCTGCCTCTCGGCGCCTTTTTTGCGAAGAAGAAAGAAGAAGAGAGAGAAGAAAGGAGAGGCAGCTTGGGGACGGTGTTGTGGGGGTGGTGGGTGAGGAGGGTGGGTGGGGGGGGGTGGCTCTAAAAGAGGAGCCAGCAGGAGGCGGAAGAGGACGAGGGAGAAGAAAGCGTTGAAGAAAGCCAACGGGACAAGAGCCGGGTGGTTCTGCGGGCGTCGAATCCCGGTGGTGCCACCTTCGTTTCTCTTGGCCTCCTATTGAGAGGGGTTGTGGGGGTCCCGAAGGTGTTGGGAGGGGGCTCGATTTCTTCTCCCCCATCCTCCCCAACACCCTCTCCGCCTCTTTTGAGGGCTTTCAGAAGAAGAAGAAAAGGAGGGAAAAAAAAAGGAAGAGTCAGGAGAAGCAAAAGGAGGGAGCTTTCTTGGTGTTGGGAAAGGCAGGGACCCCCCCCCAACTCCTGGACGGCCCCCTTCCCCCGTCCGACGGCCAAGGATGACTTCCAAAAGGGAGGGGAAGCTGGCCTCGGTGGTGGAGGAGCGCCGGGGAGCCCCTGGACCATCTGCCCCCCCGGCCAACTCCACAAGCCCCTGACGCCCTTCAGCATCGAGGACATCCTCAACAAGCCCTCGGTCCGGCGGAGCTACGCCATCTGCGGCACCACGGCCCACCTCCTCTCCTCGCCGCCGCCGCCGCAGCTGTCGCGCCCGCCTCCGGGCCGGACAAAGCACCCTCCGGCCGCCCTGCCCCTGGCCAGCCGGGCCCTCCTCGCCCAGGACCTCGCCCTCTGCGCCCTGGAGCGCTGGCAGCAAGCCCTTCAAGGGCCTCGACGTCAGGGCGTCCTCCAAGCCGCCGAAGGAAGAAACCCTCCGCTTCTCTGGACAGCAGACCACACACACTTGGGGGAGGCATCACCTTTACCTGTCTGCCTTTAAACCTTTATGCTATGGGGAAAGGATAGTTGAGAGGAAGGGGGTCTGTCTGTGTCCCAACTGGCCCGATTTTGAAAATAGTGCTGCAAGACACCTCCAGAACATCCTTCCCCATCCTATTCTTCCATCTTCCATCCTTTCGCAGGCGGTTCAAATGAGTAGCGCCAGCTGTTTGGGGCCAGTTGTCTTAAACCGCGTAGGGATGTCGTTAGAGATCTTGTAGTAGCACTTTGAGACTAACAGAAGAAAGACATGGGTGGCATGAGCTTTCCTAGACTTCAGGCTCTACCTCAGTCTACGGCCCGATGCATTTATGTAATTTCCAAATGTATGTAGAGGAGCTCTTGTGGCATCTTTGAGACTAATCGAAAGAAAGAAATCGGCAGCCTGACTTTCCTATACTTCAGTCTGCTTCTCAGATGCATTTATGAATGTCCACAATATATGTAGAGAGAGACTTGTAGCACCTTTGAAACCCTACCTTTGCATTCTTGAGCTTCGGGAGTGTTCGTTCACTCTGAAGCGGTATAGACATGAACTTGCTATGCTACAGCAAACACTTTTCCTTCAACTCCCCTCTCATTCTTTCCCAGGACCCTTATCTTTATAGATTAAGAAACTACGCTGGAAACTCTTTGAGTCCCCCCCCCCCCATCTTTTCTGGTCGGTTTCCCGGCCACCCACCGAAAGACTTCAAAGCTATAGCCGCGTTAGTCTGTAGCATCCAGTAGCACTTTTGGGGACTCATTACATCCGACAGGCATCTCCGTATCTCGCCCCCCCATCATATCTGACGGCTGTTAAGACGGCTTGAAGATAGATGAGGCCTCTTTTCTGAATGGAAAAAGTTACTTCGGAAGAGCAAAGGTCCGCGCGAGACGGTTTTGGACTTTTCTTTTTAAGGCAAAAGCCTCCTTCAAAATGAACGAATGCGCTTCAAGGAAGGCACTGAAAGCGGGGGAGCTTGTCACAAGTATTTGTTTAAGGGCCTGGTACTGTTTGGTTTGGTTATTTTTTAAAAGTGGGGAAGCCCTGGAATTTAGGATGTTGCCCTCAGATTTGGGTGCTTTTGCTCCTTGTTTGGGGGAGTGAGAGATAGAAGTGGACTCAGTGCGTCTCTCTAGGTGTGTGTGTTGTGTTTCTTGCTATGTATGTGTGTGTTGAGAGAGAAAAGCCTTGTTCTGCCAATTTGTAGGAAGGGATGGGGGATGACAATATTTGACTGCTTGAGGAGGAGGAGAAGCGGAGGAAGTGAGCTTGCTACGTCTCTCTGTAGGTGTGTGTGCTGTGTTGTGTGTGTGTGTGGTGTGTGTGAGATGAGCGAGAGCGAGAGAAGAGAAGAGGAGAGAGAATGAAAAAGCATTTCCATTTCCACCTTTTTTCAGGAAGGGAGTGAATTGACAGTACTGTATTTGGTGTTCGTGGGAGAAAGGCGAAGAAGTTGGCTGTGTGCGTCTCTCTAAATGTTGCTTGCCTGAGAGAGAGAGAGAGAGAAGCCTTTCTTCTGCCTATTGCAGGAAAGGAAGAGATAAACAATCTTGGCTGCTTGGAGAGAGGGGGGCGGAGAAGTGGGTTGTGTGCTCTCTCTGTACCTGTGTGTTGTGTTTTGTGTGTATGTGTGTTGGAGAGGGAGGGACAGAAAAGATATTGAAGGAGAGAGAAAGGCAAAGAAGAGTTGGTTGTGTGAGTCTTCCTGTAAGTGTGTGTTTTTGTGGTTATGTATGTGTGTGTGATGAGAGAGGGGGGACTGGAAAGCCTTCTTCTGCCTATTGCAAGAAGGGATGGGATTGACAATATTATCTGCTTAGGCGAGAGAGAGAGAGAGAAGTGGGCTGCATGCCATCTCTCTGTATGTGTGTTGTGTGTTATGTGTCTCTGACAACAGAGAGAATAAGAGGAGCACAGTGAAAAGCCTTCTTCTGCCTATTTGGAGAGAAAGGGTAGAAATGACATATTTAAGTGCTTGAGGGAGACAGAAAGGCAGTAGAGAAGTGGGTTGTTGTGAGTCTTCTTGAGGACGAGTGTGTGTTTGTGTGTGTATGAGACAGAGAGAATGAGAGGGGGACTGAAAAGCCTTTCTCTGTCTATTTGTAGGAAGGTTAGGCCGACAATATTTTAGATACTTGAGGAGCGAGAAAAAGAGAGAGAAGTTGAGTTGTGTGAGTCTCCCTGTACGTGTGTTGTTGTTGTGGTTGTGTGAATGTGACGAGGGGGGATGAAAAGCCTTCGTCTGCCTATTTGAGGAAGGACGGTGACGTACAATATCTACCTGCTTGAGGGAGAGAGATGAGGCAGCAGAAGTTGGTTGTTTGTGAGTCTCCCTTGTTGTTGCTGTGTGTGTGTGTGATGAGAGAAGAGAGAGAGAGAGAGACTGAAAAGCCTTCTTCTGCCTCTTTGCAGGAAGGGATGGGATGACCATCTTTGGCCAGAGGCAGACCCCCAAGAAGCGGAGGAAAGTCCCGGACGGCCTTCACCAAACCACCAGATCTACGGAGCTGGAGAAGCGCTTCCTCTACCAGAAGTACCTCTCCCCGGCCGACCGGGACCAGATCGCCCAGCAGCTGGGCCTGACCAACGCCCAGGTCATCACCTGGTTCCAGAACCGGCGGCCAAGCTTCAAGCGGGACTGAGGAGATGAAGGCGGACGTGGAGTCGGCCAAGAAACTGGGGCCCGGCACAGCCAGGTGGAGTGGTGGCCATCGCCGAGTGGAGGCCAGCCCGACGGAGGGAGAGCCGAGTCCCGTCCCTCTCGCCCCCGCCGCCGCCGCGCCCCCACCGCCCCAAACACGGCCTGGAGGGCGGCCACGGGGGCGGCCTCGCCTCTCCCCGACTTCCCCCTCACAGGACCAGCCGGCGGGCAGCAGCAGCAAGGACTCCTCGGAGGACGACGAATAGGGAATCGACGTGGATGACTGAGGGATTCCCCCTCTCCCTCCTCTTTACCTTTTCTGCCAACAACAACAATTCCACAGAAAGAGTTCCCCCCTTTGGACCCATTTCCAAGGAGCGAAAACTGAGCTTCCTAAGATGCCGGACTTTAAGGAGAATGCGACTCGGGGCTTGCTTCCTTGGCATTTCAAAGGCGAGAGAGGTTAGTTGTTGGGTTTTTTAAAAAGATTAAATAAATAAAATCAAAAACAAAAGCCAATAAGCAATATGAAACTAATCACTATTATTATTATTATGATAATTTATTATATTTTGTTATGATTAGGTAGCCATCATCCCACATTATTTCTTCTTTCCTCCTCTTCGGAACGGTGCAATGATGGATAGCTTCTGTATAAATATATTAAGGGTATCGACTCGACTGGGTACTTCCAATATTATTTTTAATTTTTTGGAGGGTTTGATTTTTAATCTATATATATGTCTAATATTAACGATACACTTCTTTTTATTGTTATAAAGAATCGTTAGCCTCCTTGATTTTGGTTAGAAGTACTTTTGAAAAGGTTTTCTTCCTTCCTTCCTTCTTCCTTCCTTCCGTCCTTTCAATTACACTCCATGTGAGTTTAAGTTAGGCTGCTCCTTTTATTTTTTCCTCCCTTGCATGTATGTTCCCTCTATGCACGTCCTTTATTTTCATTTCATTTCGTTGGTTTGGTTGTTTAGTATATTTATTTTATTTTTTGGGATACTGGGGGGGGGGAGGAGGGTATGGTTCTATTGCAAGTTTAATATATCTTTTCTTTTCCCTTTCCCCTCCCAACCCTTCAGCACCTAGGACTTGGTCTCCAATGAGATTCTGCCTCATTTTACCAATTAAAAAGCTATTTTTTACCATTTACTGCTACTGTTGTGTTTTATTAAGGAGATTTTAAAAAAGAAGAAGAAGAAGCTACCTTTCGTATTTTTTTTATATGAAGGTGGTTTAAGAAAAAAAAGAACCTAGACTATTTTTTACTCTTTTTAAAGGACTGTTTTGCATATTTCTTATGGAACAATGACTAAACAGTGCTGCAAATAAATTAATAACTCATTTTAAAATCATTTTAAAAAGAGAGAGAGAGATGAGAGAGAGAAACAGATCAAGCCATCAGCAGATGGAATATTAACTCTATAACTACAAATGTACAGATTTAAACGTGTTTCTTTGCATCTGTAAAATAATAATAATAATAATTATAAAAATTTATAAAGGCTGCTTATTTAAGTCACTGCCGGGATATGTTGCTTTATTATTCCGTCTTGCGGAGTTGTACAGACAGACTTCTCCCCCCCCCCAACATAATAAAACTTTACAATTTTAATATTGTCCTTTTTAAGGTTTTCTTTGGGAATAAAAAATCCTTACGGAGGCCGTTGGCTATGGCTACAAAAAGGGGTTTCTCTGGTCCTGGTCGTTGGAGGCAATTGTAGAAGGAGTTATCTTTTCTTTTCTTTTAGGGGAGGGTTAACGTAAAGGGGCGGCAAACCGAACTGTCAGCAAGAAGCCTGTATTTCAATGGGAAGCAGATCTGTTTTGGGAGGGTTTCGTCCGCGAAAGTAATATGCCTTAAGGGCTAGTCTGTCTGTCTGTCTACTCTGTCTTCTATCACCCAATGCTGAAGCATCTGTGGAAGGGGGGGGGAACCTTGCCTTGTTAAAGCAGAAATGGGAATCTATTTCTGTTTCTAAAGTATCCCGTGGAGAAACAGTTATGGGCAGTCCAGCTATATTTCGCAAAACTAAAATGTCGCTTCTGATAGAGTGCAACGTTTGCATACAAGGGTCCATTGGGATCTCCTATTTTATTATTATTATTATATATTATTATTTTATTATTTCAAAGAGCTTTCTCTTCCAAATCATGAAGGAATCGGCTTTGTGTTAGAATTGGTGGAAAAAGTTTTAAACCACTTTGGTTTAGATGGAGCGGATGGAAGGGATTCGGGGGACACCGAAGAGAAAACGGGGTGATTTTACTTACTCTTCTTCCATAATAATAATAATAATAGAACAAATCCAACCCCAACATAGTCCCTTCGGGTATGGATAACAATCTTCATTCCAAGTATCTACCTGTGTCATTGACCCCTCCCCTTCTCTCTTCTTTTAAACCACAAACACAAACACATCTCAAATAATCAGGGCTTCCCTGCCTTTTTAAACCCATCAGCGTGTGTTTCCCCTATCTTGGCAAATTTATGTGAGAACACAATCTGTGTGTGCAGATAGTGACCGAGTTAAAGGGCTGGAAGTAAGGGGGCGGAGGGTAAGGAAGGGGAGAGAGAAAACAGGAGGAAAAAAGAGGGGTTTTTGGGGGGCCAAGTTTCTCCGAGGCGAAATCCATCTCTCTCCTCTCCCTTCCCCTCCCTCCCCCCTCCTCCCCCGCCTTGGAGAATGATGGCGTTGTAATTTTAGCGTAAAGCATGAAAACTGGGGCAAATGAGGCCTCTCTGTTGAGTGACAAGCGACAATGGAGCATGCTCTGCCTCCTGCGGCTCGCCGTGTGAAACAAGCGTGCGGCCTCCGCCGCGGAACGGACCAAACCGCTTGGAGACCCTATGGTTTTTGAATTTCCTCACAATTTCCAGGACAATTTGATGGATTAGGTTAACCCTCCCTTCACGTTTAACTCCACAATAATGGGAGCGGGGCTCTTTTTTTATTCCTCCAACCCACCCACCCCTATATTCATCACCCCCCTCCCTTTTGCAGTGGGGCACTGTGCCTTAGATGGGGCTCCCATTCTTCTCCTTTTTCTCTCTTGGCATTTGGAACAATTTATGAATTACAATGAAAGGCACTTTCTTTGTGTTATTGGGGACCATTGTCTTTCTTTCCCTCCCTTCCTTCTCTCTCTCTCTCTCTGTCTCCCCCCCCCCTTCCCTCCTTTTAAGGGCGGCGTGGGGGTCTGTTTGCCACGGATTTGTTTTGACTTCTGTCAGCTTCACGCGAAGCCTTCAATCTTGTCCTTAAGTGTTTATGCTAAGCAGGCAAATCGTAAAAGGCTGGCTGAGAAACTGTGACATTTATGGGAAGATCTAGTTAAAGGGCTTTATTTGTTTTCTTATCTGTGCCTTCCCCTTCCCCCCCCCCCCACCCCCCAAAGGAAAGCTTTTCTTCTTTGTCTCCCAGTGAATTTGAGGCTACAAAAAAAGAGGCGACAATGGAGCGCGAGCAAGAAATGTGCCTTTGGTTTTTGTTTTTAATTTCCCTTTCGGAAGAAAGGCAAGGGGGGAACGTACCAGGCAGTCCAGGCCGACTCCTGCGCGGGGGGCAAAGGCCAGAGAGGGATGGAACGCAAAGGGGACCCCACCCTTTCGCCAGTTTGCACGCGTGGCTGCCACCGGAGGGCTTGGGTTGCGGCTTTGCTGGGACTGGGCTCCAAAGACTTAGGGAGGCGGAGGGGAGTCCGGAGAGGTTTGTCAGCAACCTCCCAAAGAGAGGCACACGATCCCAGGGACCCCCACGATGCGCCTCGGTGGGGCTTCTTCCAGCTACCTTCAGGGTCCAGGAAGGGAAGCCTACAAGGCTCCCCGTTTCAATTTGGGGGCAATCTCCCTTCTTTCCATGGCTCTTGTGACCTAGAAGGACCAAGGGTCTCAGTTCTTGGGTGGCCCACCATCCGAAGAGACTTAGAATCCTAGACTTGGCTGTTCATTGACTTGGTCTTCATCGCTGGAGGGACAGATCTCTCTCTTTTTTTCTCGCGACCCCTTTCTTGATTCCTTTCTCTCTCTCTCTCTCTCTCCTCTCTCTTTCTCGTTAAGGTGAAATTCAGAAAATAAAAAGGATGGAGAAGAAGGTGGTAGAAGTGGCGGCAAACACATGGCGGTTTCGAATAGGTTCGGTTCGCTGCGAATCAGGCGCTTTCTCGAACCCGGCCCTTTAAAAACTACTGTTCGCCAATCTTCTGTCCTGGATTCCAGGCTAACTGAATAAATGGGGAAATTATAACCCCCCCCCCCGAACTTAATATAAGGAGGCGAATCCCTTCCCGACAAAACCATGTTTCCCTCTCCTCTATTTGATGATCTCTCTCCGCCGGCCCTAACTTGAAGCGGAAGGGTGATATATTTCCCGAGACAGTTTGAGATGGGTGAA
The DNA here is from genome assembly GCF_019175285.1 of Sceloporus undulatus. NCBI lineage: Eukaryota > Metazoa > Chordata > Lepidosauria > Squamata > Phrynosomatidae > Sceloporus > Sceloporus undulatus. The sequence continues at coordinate 212,571,930 of NC_056524.1, forward strand.
AAAAGGGGTGTTTGGCGGAACAAGAGACATCTTGACACCCAGAGAGTGCCAAAGCGGCGTGGACATTGGATGAAATCACCACTCGACACAAAGCCCCGAGCAAAGGAGACTTTTATCTCTCGCCAAAAAGAGGGGCAGCGGGGAGGGAGAGGAGGCAGGAGGACGTAGAGGAGAGAGAGGCTGGGGTTTAAAAATCAAGCCCAGGATCCTGGATTCACACGAAAAAAACAGTTGCCTGCGTGGAAACGGGTATGGATTTCAGTGATCGACAATGGGGGGGTGGCATGGTATGAAGAGGCACCTCTCTAACTTCTTCACGTCCATCTGCTTTCTTGCACCACTGAGTTCTGCAAGTGTGCAAAGATAAGTGATATCCAGACCCCAAATCAGGTTGGTGTCAGTGGTGGTTTCTGGCAAGCAAGGGTCTTTCAGATAGCAACCTATGTGTGTCTCTGTGCCTTCAAACCGCCTGTCGATTTATGGAGACCCCCATTGTTTTCTTGGCGCAAGAATACCCATTTTCTTCCTTCCGAATATAGCCATAGATTGGTGGTCTCCCCCCCAAGTACTAACCAGGGCTGTCCCTGCTAGCTCTACAGCCGACAGGATCTGGTGCTTTTAGGGTATAAGCCCCTGCAGGCTACAAAGGTCTGTTAAGTCAGCTGTAAGCCCTACTTGTCCAAGGGACTTAACTCGCCATAGTGCAAAAATGGCACTCTTCCTCTTGGGAGATGTGGCCAGAACAGGAATAACTATGGACTGCAGGGTAAAGAAGTTTTCGAAAATTATCCCAAGGAGGCCACTTTATTTACTTGGATCTTTCCTTCTCATTCCTCCTCTTCCCTACTTACTTCCTTCTTCCCGTCCCGTCCTCCCCTCCCCTCCCTCCTCCCTTCCTTATTGTCTTTCCTTCCTTCCTTCCTCACCCTTCCCAAAAGTAAAACTTGTGCCCCTTGTAATTTGCACTGAAGTTTATAGTACGCTTGTCTGAGGCCGGAATAAATGTTAAATGAAATGAAAGTTTATAGAGCCGGATGCTGAGGGGTGTGACTCCCTCTCCTGTCATCTCGACGCCACCTCTCCCCCTCCCCACGCCACGATTTCTGATTTAGGGTCCCCCAGCTTGGCTGAGCCCTGCCTGGGGAAGGAGGGCAGTGAGGAGGAGAGGCGCTGGCCCCTGTTCTTGGGTCCCAGTCCGGCTCCTTGGCGCTCGGCGAAGCGTCGGCTGGGGGTCACTGGCGCTTGTGACGCGCTAGATTAGCTCCCGCCGTTCGTGTTGGGAGCTCCTGTTTAGCCAACGGAGACTGCGCTGGGTCTTGTTCGCCACACCAGCAGGCGGTGTCCTCTGAGCTCCTAGCCCAGGATTGCGCTCCTCATTGCTCTGTGTGTGTGTTCTGGGGGGAGAATTGACCTCCCAGCCCGACCCCCGACCCGACCCGACCGACTCAGGCGCATCGGAAAGAAGGGCGGCAGGAGGCGCCAAACAAAGCCTTACAGCCCCCAACCTATGCCTTATGATATTCAGACTCCTTTCTTATCCAGGAGAGGATCTACACGGGCATCCCCCCCCCCCACCAATCTGTGGTGGCCCTTGCTTCTTCAGCTCCTTAGGTGCAGAATCCAAAGACACAACGTGTTAGTCCAGAAAATCAATACGCAAAGGGATCTTGTAGCACCTTGGAGACTTTAAGTGAAAGAAAGAAGTGGCGCAGGAGCTTGTGTAGGGTCAGACTTCAGTCTACTTCCTCAGATGCCTGTCTGGGATGTTTTAAAAAGTAGAATAACCCCGTTGGTATGGAAAATCGGTATGGAGAGATCTTGCAGCACCTTTGAGACTAAGTGAAAGAAAGAAAGAAATTGGCAGCAGGAGCTTTCCTAGACTTGAGCCTACTTCCTCAGATGCATGTTTGGGGGTGTGTGTGTGTGTGTGTGTGTGTGTGCACGCGCCTAGAAAACCTTGTCTGAAACTCCCTTGTGCATTTATTAGCATTTATTTAGCTGACACTTATCCGAACGCGAGGTCTGATCCTGATCTTGATCCTGATCCTGATCCTGATCCTGGAGGCTGCCTGCCTTCCCTTTGGGACAGAGACCTACGACTGGGAGCCTCTCATCCTTTAGACACAGACATAGTGCTCCCCCCCCTACATTTGAGAAACCGAGGGGACCCGAGATCGCCATACTGTCTCTCTCCTAGGCTGGCTTTTGTTGCTCGCCTTCCCCTTGGCTCCCAAAGTAACAGCAAGGGCCCCCCTCCTTCCTCTTTCCTCCCTCTTCCTCCCCTTTCTCTTTCCTGCGGGGCTGAGGGAACGTTGAGTCAGTGAAATTCAGTTCTTTATTTATGAGGTGTCAGGGTTTGATGTCAGACAGTGGCAACGATAACTATACCCGTCTGAGAGACCAGAACGTGGTAATTAATCCCAAAGACTTAGTGTATTTATTTTCAGGAGGAAAAAAAATCACACTATTCCAATCGTCCGGAAATTGAGTTTGATGCATGAGTCCCTGTTGAAAGGGAAAACGCTTCTCTCTCTCTCTCTCTCTCTCTCTCTCTCTCCCGCCCCCCCCCCCCCCGCCTTTGCCTCCTCCCTCCCTTTCCTTATTCGGTTCGGGGCTGAGGCTGAAGTCGCATCGCTTTCTCTTGTAGTCACATCTGTGTGTCTTCACACAGGCTAAATCACGCACCCTTCATCCCCACAGGGATCAGTCGGATTCTAGCACTCACAATATGCCCCCTATATGTCTACTCAGAAGTAAGCCCTATGGTTATGTAGCCTGCCAAAATCCTGGGCAGATTTGGGGTGCGAGAGTAACGCCCTCCTCCACTCCGAATTGAGTTCTGAGTTTAAAAACTTGTGGGTTGGAAATATGTTCGCACACGGAAAGAACTCCTTTGGGAACCTAGTTGATGCATTTATATACGTGCGACTTAGGGTTGGATCTACATATGACACCTACAAATGAAAAGACATGCTGGCAACATATCCATCTTTCTCTCTCTCTCTCTCTCTCTCACACACACACCACACACACACTTAAAGTTTTACTGTAGCCACATCATCGCAAATGCAAAGAATACATATCACCCTATATCCATCCACAATGAAGGACATACCCGGGACACACCGTGGTAAGATTTGACATCTGGACACTGGTCACGAGGGACACACAAACCTGTTCATCTGTGCACACAGGGCCACAGTTCCAAATGGTCTTCATGGCCAACAATGGCATTCTTCTACGGGAGCTCCGATCTCTTTTCCCTTATAGCTGATTGTGTATAGGTTCCACGGCATATAACTTTTTCCATCTGTTTCAAAACATCAAGTCTGAGTGTATATATATGTGTGTGTATGGATATGGGTGCAGATTTTTGTCGTGCCTGCTGTTGCTATTTAGGCTGCCAGGACCAGAGTAGATGAGGAGGAATCAAGTTACTCCGAGCTCCTTAATCCTTGCTTTCTCCTTTGAGTGAGTTTATTACCGTTTGTGTTTGGGGCGTGCAAGTGTGAGCCTTTACACAGGATGCCTTTTGTGTCTAAAGAGGAGTCGCCCACGTACAGAAATCGATCAGGCAGGGATAATAATTATAAATAATATAATCATAATAATAATAATAAAATAATAATCATGACTATGGATCCCAGGTGCAAGCAGCAGTGAATCCAATAGATCTCAGTCGGTTGGACCACTTAGGGAAGGAGTGAGGATGTTTGTAACTTCTCTCTTCTCTCTCGTTTCACTCCATTTATGTAAAGAAAGCCCTACGATGTCATAACCCACCGAAAAAACCCTCTGTTTCGCCCTCTCTTGGACTCTTTCATGGGGACGTGGAAAGTACTGTCTCATCCCGAAGTTTTAAGGTCTCCGAAGAATACCACTTCGCTCTTGAGCCTGGCCCAAGACTTGGGACATAATGAATACTGTGAAGTTTGTGATGAACCAAAGGATCCGCAGCAGCTTGCTGTTATTGCTATCCTCATCTGTCCTTTCAGTACCCAATGTCTTTAATTTTAAAGTGGCTTTCTCTTATGGGCTGGTTCCTGTTATTTGATGGGTTTGGTTGCCTCTTATTTAGGGCTTGTGTGTTGGAGGAAACCCTTTCTCTTTTCTAAAGGGAAACTGTCGCCAAGAAAAGATCCAAAACTTGTCGGAAGAGTCTCCTCAAACTTTGATCCTGCCCCTGTTTGAACTGACATAACCAAGACTCAAGCTTCCCATAGACTGTAGTTCTTCCTATTTATATTCATCCATTATATCACTCCATTCTCCACTGCAAGACCCAAAGCGACTTGCAGCATAATGTTAAATCAGAATACTGCTTAGGATCAGTGATAATATTCAGAAACATTAAAAACATTCACTAAAACGAACGGCACACACCATTTGAAAGACGCGTTTCAAAACTAGGTCCAGAAATATTCAGTTTGTGAAGCTTTAACTGCCCTGGTTTCCAGTGCTAGGGAAACCTGGGAATTGTAGTTAATTGTGGCGCCAGAGCTCTCTAACAGAGAAGGCTAAAGGTCTCATAAAACACACAATTCCCAGAATTCCTAGCATTGAGCAAAGGCAGTTAAAGTGACTTCAAAGTGGATTATTTCTGTCAGTGTGTTTTGGACCGTATAACCTAGGTCTGGATATCATGTGCCTCTCTCTGATACTATTGGACTACAACCCTATGATCCCTGGATGATGAGAGTTGGACTCTAATGGTATTTGTGGGATGCCAGCTTGGTCTAAGGATACACATCAAACCCTTCCATTAATGCTGTTTTGCTTTCTTTTTCAAAGCTGAGTCCAGAAAAACCTGCATCAGGTCACCCTGGCCTAAACAGAGGCCATTATGGAGAAGCAACTGGTTTTGAAGGGTGGGTTTTGTTTTGGTTCCCCCCCCCCCCAAAAAAAAAAAAGCTACTGAGAAATAAATTCGCAGGAGGCCAAGGTTGAGAAACTTGTGAGATGTTCAGAAAAAGACTGGAACAGAGAAAGCACAAGAAAGTGACCCTGTTTGCGCGGGATTTTTCTCACATCACGTGAAAACAATGAACTATCATAGGTTTTTTTTGGGGGGGGGAGTTGGGGGGGCTCTGTGGCCATGTTCTAGAAGGTGTATTCCTGACGTTTCGCCAGCCATCTGTGGCTGCCATCTTCAGAGAATCTCTCTTCTCTCTTTCCTCTTGAAGATGGCAAGCCACAAGATGCTGGCGAAACGTCAGGAATAAACTCTTCTAGAACATGGCCACCTAGCCCCACAAAAACTATGGATGCCAGCCATGAAAGCCTTCGACTTCTCAAGAACTATCATTCACATCTCGGTCATGTTTTTTTCAGTCATGATGGTCTCAACATTTGGGGGTTGGCCAATGATACCTCCCCAAGTGACTTCATTTATTTATTGGGTTTATATCCCGCCTTTTTCTAAACCGGGACTTAAGGCGGTTCTCAGTAATATTCTACAAAAGAAGATTTCAGTGAAGACCTGAAAGGAAGGAGCAGCTTCCTG
>NC_056524.1:212577457-212589207 GCF_019175285.1 Sceloporus undulatus
CCCAAATTCTCCATAATTTAGTACAAGAATGGTATGGATTAGCTATAGCTAATGTCTGCAGTAGGTCCTGGAGGGTCTACTTAAGTAGGAAGACATAGATATACAAAATATTCAAAATAAATGGGGTTTTATTTTTTTTATTTTGAATGAGGTTTTGACTTCCGGTCTGGCATGGAGTCTACCTAGACGCACTTCTAGCTAGCAGCTGGAAGGCGTCTGCCAGGAGTGGTGTCCAGGGACTTAATTCCGGAAGGAAAATACCCTGAAACTGTCCCCTTGTCATAGGGGAATCAGAGGGGTCCTCGAGGGTCAGTTTCCTGCCCCTGAAAACCGCAAGAAGAAGAACAAAAGTGGGTAAGGGACAGAGGAGACCGCGAACGACCACAGCCACTCTCTGTGCCGCCATTATTGGTTCACAGACCCGCCAGACTAACAAAATCAAAAAGAAGAATAAGAGACAATAATATTAAAAACCTTTACTGAGGAGCAGAACACTTTTGACAGAAAACCTACTCTTTGAGAAAAATTTATTAGGCAAGTGAGGTGGAGTTATCTCAATTAAAGACTTTAAAAGGGACAATAACAGATCTCAACTGTGTAGATCTGAGGAGAAAGGTTCCAACTTTGTGTAACGTTATGGGGAAAAATATACTAAGTTGCAAAGGACACTAAATTAAATTAAATGGAGATAAGCTGAAACAGACGACAGACGACCAGAGAGAAGGAGAGAGAGAGTCGGGGGTCGTGGGACGAACGGAGGCTGGTTGGAGGGAAGGAGAGGAGTCGGGGGTTGCGGAACAGACGGAGGTCGGTCGGAGAGGAGGAGAAGAGTCGGGGGTCGAGGAACAGACGGAGGTCGGTCGGAGAGGAGGAGAGGTGCCGGGGGTCGCGGAACAGACGGAGGCCGGTCGGAGAGGAGAGAGACGCTGGGGGTCGCGGAACAGACGGAGGTCGGTCGGAGAGGAGAGAGGCGCTGGGGGTCGCGGAACAGACGGAGGTCGGTCGGAGAGGAGGAGAGGAGCCGGAGGTCGCAGAACAGACAGAGGTCGGACGGAGAGAAGGAGAAAAGTAGGAGGCTGTGGAAAAGACGGAGGTCGGTTGGAGAGAAAAAGAAGAAAAAGGAGTGGGAATCTGCAGAAAGTCAGTCGGAGGTTGGTGGCTGGAAGGGAGAAGGAATTGGAGATAGTGGTGAGGCAGAAAGAAAAGAGGTCGGTGGGTTGAAAAGCTAACCTGCTAGGACAACAGCCATTCGAGCTCGACATTTTCAAGGACATTCGCCACGTGGAGACAGGAAATAGGAAGTAGAACTCGCTGGAAAAGTAATAAGCCTAGAACGCCACAGAAGACAACGAGAAATCTTAAGGAAGGAACAGCAGGAACATAAGGGAGCGCAACAGCGACACCCAGTGGACAATTAAAATAAAATACTAAATGATACAATAGTGACTCCTGGTGGCCAAAAGAAGAATAAATGTTTAAATTATAGAATAGAAGAGACTGTATAGAGATAAAATAACGTAGAAGCTGTACTTAGTGGAGTAAGTGAATGAACTTAAGATCTTTTTCATATAATCTATAATAAGTTTGGATTTCTTATTTTCTTATTTGGATTTCTGGAATATCTTTGAGTGAAACAAGAACAGAATTTTGTGAGATTAAGAATAATTGTGGAGTAATAAGCAATTGAGTCATAAGGGGAGAGGAGGGATACTTAAGAATTTAATTTATAGGTAGACATATAGAGCTGTTTAAAAAGTAAAAAGAAAAAAGGAATCAAGAGAGAGAGAGAGGCTTAAGAATTGTAAATTTTTTGTTATATATTCCATGTACGCATATTTGAAGAGGAGTTATAGTGAATTTTAATACGACAATAAGAATTTGTGATCATTATAAAGAGTACTGTAAAGAGACAGTCCTAGAAAAATAAGACAAAATGTCAATAACAACAAGATTACAAGCAACAAAAAGTCAACAACAACAACAACCACCTAGGAGACCATCATTCGATCAGCCTAAAACAATGGACACAAATACCCTTCTACTTGAAGAACTACGTCAAATGAGACAAGAGATGACAAGGAATAAAGATGAATTGAGACAAGATATGGAAAAGATGAAAGGGGAGATAAAACAGGAGATAAGAACAGATATACATGAATTATCACACTCATTAATAACACTTACCACAGATATGAAACAAGTCAAAAGTAAAGTAAAAGAACTAGAGAAAAAGAATCAAGAATTGGAAGAAAGACTCAAAGAAGAGACAATAAAAAGAAATGAACTGATAGAAGAAAAAGCAATACAGGAACAGAAAATGAGAGATAGATGTCTCAAAATAAGAGGACTCCCAGAACAAGAAGATGAGGATATATACGATTATGTAACAACAATACTTTCAGACTTCACAGGCAGAGACAAAGAACTTATGGGATTGGAAATTGACAAATTGTTCCGGATTAACTCGTGGATCGCCAAACAAAAGAGACTTCCACGCGACGTTGTCATTTATTTTGTGAGAACACAAATGAAGGAACAAATCCTACAGCAACACTTTGAAACAAAATTATCAGTTGAAGGAATGGAGCTACAGTTATTAAAGGACATCCCGGGACAAATTTTGAAAAAACGGAAGGAATACTCTATGGTGACGAAGAAATTGAGAGAACTTGAAATAAGATACAGGTGGGAAAATCCTGAAGGAATATCCTTTTTTTATAGAGATAAAAGAATCAAACTGACGACAATACAAAAAGCAAAGGAATTCCTTGAGGAATTAGAAAAAGTAGATCAAGGAGAAAAAGAAAAAGAAGACAACGACATGCCCAACGCAAATACGACTAGTCTGATTTAATATGGCTCACAGAAATATTAAATGTGTATCATGGAACATCAAAGGGTTAAACAGCCCACAAAAAAGAAGGAAAGTGTATCATTACCTAACAAAATTAAAATATGATATATACTGTTTGCAAGAAACACACATAAAGAAGACAGAAACAAAATATTTATATAATCCAAAGCTAGGGAAAGAATTCATATCAGCAGGAGAAAAAAGGAAGAAAGGAGTTGTTATCTATGTTAATGATAGATTTGAAGCCAAAGAATTGTTTAACGACCCCAACGGACATTACTTAGGATTAGAAATAAAATGGCAATTAGGGAAAACATTATTGGTGGGGATCTATGCTCCAAATGATAATAAAGACAAATTTTATAGGAAACTCAACAGTATAACGTCTCAATATGACCACGATCACATAATTATTATGGGAGATTGGAACGGTGTTATTGACCCAGAACAAGACAGAAAATCGGATAAGAAGATCAAAAAGGGACAAGGGAAATTGCCAAACTCTTTTTTCGAACTACAAAATACACTGTCACTTTCTAGATGCGTGGAGAATTAAATCTGGTACTCAAAAAGATTTCACATATTATTCGGAGGTACACAAATCTTGGGCCAGACTGGACATGTTTCTTACCTCAATGTCATTAATGCCTAAAATTGGAAAAATGGACTGTCTCCCCAAAATAACATCAGATCACAACCCAATAACAATGGAATTATATGAAACACCTAGAAAATATAATTGGCGATTAAATGAATACCTATTAAGGGACGAAAAAATAACTTTACAAGCAAAAAAACAATTAGAAAATTATTTTCAAGAAAACATGAATAGGGAGGTGAAAATTCAAAATGTCTGGGAAGCTTCTAAAGCAGTTATGCGGGGTTTTTTTATTCAAAAAAATGCTGAAGAGAAAAAAAGAAAAGGCGCGAAGATGAATGAATTACTGACAGAAATAAAAAATAAAGAATCTACATTAAAGAAATTTCCGAGAGATAAAAAAGTGAAGGAAGAGATGAAGCTATTGCAAAAACAACTTTCAATATTATTAACAGAGGAGATGGAGAAAAAACTCAGATATTTAAAACAAAAAACATTTGAACACGCAAACAAACCTGGAAAATTATTAGCCTGGAAATTAAAGAAAAAGAAGGAAAAAAGAATAATATGGAGAATTAAAGAAGGAGATAAAATTATTACAGAACATAAACAAATAAAGAAAGCTTTTTTTGAATATTACAAAAAACTATTCACTCAAAATCCCTCAAAAATAGAAGAAATTGAAGAATTTTTGGAAAAACAAAAAATAAGTCACATCACGGAAGAACAAAAAGAAGATTTGAATAAAAATATCACTACAACTGAAATTATTGCGGCGATCAGAAAATTAAAGATCGGAAAGACCCCAGGACCAGATGGCTTCTCGGCAGGCTATTATAAAAAATTTGAATCAATCTTAGTTGAACCTCTACAAGAGACAATGAACGAAATCCTAAAAGGAGAAATTCCAGAATCATGGAAATCATCTTTTATTACACTGATTCCAAAAGAAGAAAAAAGTGTCCTAGAAATATCAAAATTTAGACCCATTGCATTACTGAACAACGATTACAAAATATTTACAACAATTTTGGCTGAAAGATTTAAAAAAGTTTTAATCCATTGGATAAACAAAGATCAGGCTGGATTCCTCCCAAATAGACATTTGAAAGAAAATATTAGACACATAATTGATATAATTGAATATTTAGAAAAAAGACCAGATCAAAAGGCTGCATTGATCTTTTTAGATTCAGAAAAAGCATTCGACAACGTGAATTGGACCTTTATGATAAAAGTTTTGGGAAAAATGAAACTGGGAAATAACTTCATTAATTGGATCTCTGCAATATATCAAAATCAATACGCAAAAATCATTATCAACGGTGACACAACAGATATATGTAACATACAAAAAGGAACTAGACAAGGATGCCCTTTGTCGCCACTGCTATATATTACGGTCTCGGAAGTATTAAACAATATGATAAGAAGAGAAGAGGAGATAACAGGTATAAGAGTCAAAAACAATGAATATAAAATCAAATCATACGCAGACGATATGGTAATAACCCTGATAGATCCATTGGAAAGTGTTAATGCACTTTTAAAAACAATTAATGAATATGGGAAATTAGCTGGTCTAAAAATCAATGTAAACAAAACAAAAATGTTAGTGATGAATATGACAAAGAAGGAAAAAGAAAAGTTGGCCCAAATATCAAATTTTGAAATTCAAAAGAAAGTTAAATATTTAGGAATTAATATCACAACCAAAAACTCCGACCTATATAAAAATAATTATGAAACAACGTGGAAAGAAATTAAACAAGATTTACAGAGGTGGTCAAAATTAAGTTTATCATGGATCGGACGAATCTCCACAATTAAAATGAACGTCACATCTAAAATGTTATATCTCTTCCAATCTTTACCAATAATTACTAACGATGGCCCTTTTAAAAAATGGGAGAAAGACTTATCGGGATTTATATGGAACAAGAAAAGACCACGTGTGAGATTAAAAAATATTCAAGAAAAGAAAGAACAAGGAGGTCTAAACCTTCCTAATTTAAAATTTTACTATTATGCATGTAGCCTGGATTGGATTAGCGAATGGGTGACATTAAAAGAAGAAAAACTATTGCAATTGGAAGGATACGGCTTAAAATTCGGCTGGCATGCATATTTAATCTACGACAAATTAAAAATCAATAAGGAGTTCTACAATCATTTTGTGAGAAAATCTCTAATTCGAATTTGGATAAAGTATAAAACACGGTTGATCCCTAAGATTCCTAGATGGACTTCAGTCAATGAGGCCTTCTTTAGAAGAGAAAAAATGATTAAAAACAAATGGATTACATATAAAGATCTTATATTGAAAGAAGGAAATCAACACAGGATAAAAACACCGGAAGAAATTAAACAAGAAGGCCTCAATTATAATTGGTTTCTATACAGGCAAATAGCAGAAAGCTATAAAAAAGATGAGAAGACAGTTAAAATCGAGACAGAGGAAACTGAATTAGAAAAACTGATGTTTCAGGGAACACAACAACGAATATCGAAATTATATAAACTGATTCAAGGCTATGAGACAGAGAAAGAACCAATTAAACAATATATGATTAGTTGGGCCCAGGATTTTGGAAAACCGGTGCCACTTGAAGAGTGGGAGAAAAACTGAAATAAACGAATAAAATATACTTTAAGTTATGATATCAAAGAGGCATATTATAAAATACAATATAGATGGTATCTCACCCCTGAAAAATTGGCTAAAATCTACAAAAAGACAAAAGGTACATGTTGGAATTGTCAAAAGAAACAAGGTACAATGATACATATGTGGTGGGAGTGCCAAAAAGCCAAATCATTTTGGACAATGATACACAAAGAACTACAGAAAATCATCGAAGGAAATATTGACTTTGAACCAACACTGTACCTACTAGGTATGGCAAACCAAAAAATTGAAAATAAAGCCGGGAAAATTATATTTTATTTAACTACAGCCGCACGAATAATCTTTGCAAAAAAATGGAAAAATAAGGAGGAACCTACTAAAGAGGAATGGATTAATAAAATGTATGAAATCATGGAAATGGATAAATTGACTATATATTTGAGAGAGGGTTAATAAGGATTGGTCATTAGTAATAAAATATCTATGCAGAGAAAAGGGAGAAAAAAGTGTAATCGCCTTTAAGGATTAAATAAGAGTGGTAAGGAGCACGATCTCTTACTGGACCTGTGATGTCTCTCCTTTCCACTTATCTATAATAACAATAATAATAATAGTAACAAAAAAGATTACTCCATACCTATTGAGATAAGATTAGGAACATGGGATAAAGTGAATACAAGGTAGAATTAAAGATGTAAGAGAGGGAAAATGGGAAAGTCAAATAAATCTATCAAAATATAATATCCAAAGTAAAGGAAGGGAAGTACTTTTATTTTGATGTCTTAGGTGTAGGAATTTGTTTGTTGGTCTGTATGTATGTAAATGTTTTTATTGTCTATTGTCTTTGAATGTATTTTAATTAAATAAATAAATAAATAAATAAATGGGGTTTTCCCCATATTATTCCCACTTACATGATTTTGTATGCATTTCCCCATAACTTATTACTTTTGTATGTATTTATTTTGTGAGAAATGCATTGAAAAATTCAGAAAATAGTAAATAAAATAAAATAAAATAAAACTATTCCAATTTTAATGTTACTTTGGCAAGTGCAATTAAGTAAAATCCTATTAAAATGCCAAATGTCCAGTCCTCCTACTACTCACTGTCTTCCTGTAATGAAGAATCTAATCAAGATGGTGGAATTAAGCTTTCACTGGATTATGGGTGTAAATAATATACACACAAAATCGTTTCTCAAAAATAAATAAATAAATAAAGTCAATGCACTAAAAAAATTGTCAACACTTCAAAATTTTCATCCCTGATTGAGAATGAAAAAAGCCAGCCCTTTTCTCTTTCAACCAATAGTTTGGCACAAAATATTGTTTTGTGCAAAAAAAAGAAAACCAACCCGAGTGTTTTCCCACCAAAAGTAATTTTTCGTGCATAACACAATAAATCCTGTGTACAAAAAACCCCAGTATTTTTGGGCAAATGGAATTTTGACAAAATGTATCTCGAAATGTGAAAATCATTAAAAATGTGCAAACTCCCATACTTTCAGTCCTTCGGAATGAAATGTTGCATTTTTTTCTCAACTGCAAAATGAAAAGTGAGGATTGACATCCCTACTTTAAATGTTTCAGTACATTTTAGCATCTTCTATACAACATGGAACCCAAATGTAACTGAGCAGCCAGGATGATGTCCTGTTTTGAAATTATGTTCAAAAACATTTAAACCTAAAAATACTTTGCACCTCCTTTCACCTTCTAGCTCAACCAGGAAGTGAAATCCTTTGTGTTCCTTTTATGCTAAATCAGAAGAGAGAGATATACAGTGGTACCTCGGGATACGAAATACCCAGGTTACGAAATTTTCGGGATACGAAAAAATCCCATAGGGAATTATTGTTCCGGGTTACGAATGTTTTTTCGGGTTACGAAAAAACTTTTGGTGCTTTTTTCGGCTTTTTCGCACGGAATCGCGGCTTTTCCCCATTAGTGCCTATGGCAATTCGGCTTACGAAGGCTTTTCGGGTTACGAAAGCGGCCGCGTTACGAATTAATTTCGTAACCCGAGGCACCACTGTAGATAGATTTTACTCAATGTCTTCTACTCTTCATATTTCTCTAGAGTCATGAGTTGGGAGAGAGCAGCCTCCAAGTTACATGTGGCTTCAAAAGCCATTTTGGAAGCCCCAGCTCCCCTCTCCCCCCCCCAAAAAAAAAAACTACACAATTGTTTACTTTTTTAAAAAAAAAAAGGCCTTAAAAGTCTTAAATGCTTCTGTGGCACTTGTTGCTTCAAGGTAGCTTCCTATTGAAGAAATTACTCACCTGGGCCTACAACAGCCTGAAGCATGCCAATATTTGAGAAATTAGCTTCCCACGCACAACGCAGGCAATCTTTGTGGACAAAATGTTTTGAAAAAAATGGGGATGGGGCAGAATCAACCTTCCAAGGTCCACAGGGTAGCAATGTGGCTCCACTAATCCCCAACAGTTGCTCATCTCTCTTCTAGACCTACTCATTTGCCCTCTTGTGCCACACACCCTGCAGATTTCCAAATGGATGAAAACTTTGCCATGAATAATCTTCCAAGATGTAGCTCACAATCTCCCTGGGACGTTCTCCACTCCTTATCTGACAAATACTATTTTCCTGCCGAGGGAGCCTGGTTTAAGCATTTGGGCTATAACTCTGGAGATAAGGGTTCAGTATGAGCATTGGGCTACAACTCTGGAGACAAGAGTGTGGTCCAGACCTCCCCTTTGGGGCAGCCTGGACCTGCCCCTTTTTGCTCCAGATTGGGGCCAGGGCAGCCTCACCAGCAGCCCTGTGCCCCCAATCAGGAGTTTTTCCAGGCCACAGAAAAGTAGCAAAATTCTGCTTCTCCCTGGCGTGGAAAAGGGGTGTCCTTGGGGCTTCATGTCCCTGGACACCCAACAGTGAGAGCCATGGGAGAAAGGGGCCATCTGGCCCCTTTCTCCTTGGCATTGTTCCCATGGCCATTTCGTTGCCGTGGGAATGATACACGAGGTGAAAAGGAGCTTCGTTTTGGAGCTCCTTCCCGTGCCATAGCCAGGCCAGCGTACGCGGCTTGGGGCAGCACAAAGATGTCACACACACGACGCTCTGTTTGGACATGGTGCATGTGTGACATCGACATCACGTGCCTCATGTGGACGGCGCCGTCCACACTAACTAGGGTTAGGGAGTGTGTGGTTGCCACGTGCTTCCTAACCCTAGCATTGGCACCAGTATGCCACTTAATGGCGGTCTGTACCACGTGAAGGGTTCAATTCCCTGCTCAGCCATTGAAACCCACTGAGTTACCTTGGGTAAGTCACATACCCAGCCCCAGAAACCTCATGATATGGTTGCCTTAGGTGACAATTAAAACTAAAAAAAGTACAGGAACTTCTAGGCGCATAGGACTTATCCCACGACGGATGGAGATGTAAGTGATGGAAAAACCAGACGTTTGACAAAATGTCAAAAACTAGCAAAACCTCATTTTGCATGTTCTATTTATCAGGACCGATACTGCGACTACAACAATGTGAATTTTACCCATCTGCACAAGTAAGGAATATATTGTCCTCCCTACCACCCATCTAAGGTGGTTCAATTGCCTTGGGCCTCCTAACTAAGAGGCGTTCCACCAACAACACAAACAATCTGGGGAAAATTAGGCGGACAGAGCGACATGGATCACCGACTGTCTGCCTCATTTCCCCAATTTTGATCCTATTGTTTTATTGTTTTAACTTGTGATTTTTCATTGTAGTTTAGAATTGGGATAGGGTTAATTTTGAAGTTATTGTCTTTTAATGTCTTTTTATGTGTAACCCTCCCGGATTCCTTGTGATTGGGCGGGGCTATAACTAAATAATTTTATATTTATTATCATTATATCATTTTATCTTATTAACAATAGCTACGTCTAAAATAGAGGTAATTCTTGCAATTATAAGAGGATGAGGGGGTCTCTGTCATCCCTTTGTAAACTTTCCTCATAAGGCTTCGCTTTCTGTTAACAGAACTTTCTTATAAGATTCTGTCAGCTTCTAGGATATTCAAGTTGGAACCGCGGAGGTTGTACTGGACTTGTTGATCAGTTTTCAGCAAACACTCAGGTTTTGCAATGGCAACCAACATGCTGATTATTGACTTTTCGTCTGCCAAGGAGCCAAAGATAAATTTCCCACAGCCTTCATTCTTACATTGTAAGTGTACAGCCAGGTAGAGTGCCAGTTGGTACTTTGCCTGTCCCCTTTCAGATGATAATAGTCCAAAACATAAGAAATGGACCCTTTACTACATCCTGAGGAAGTACCTTAGACAATATCCGGGAATTCCTGTGTCCTCTACATAAAATAATAAATAATTATTTATATCCGCGTTCTTCGATTGCGGGATCGAGGCGGGTAACAAACAAGTAAATACGATATACAACAATAAAAACAACAAGCCCCACACAATCTCGACCCAACCCTCCCTCCCAACTATAAAATTACACAGTAAAAAAAGTGTAAAAAGTAACACATCATACATCAAAGTTACAACAACTCACACTTAAGAAAAAACACAAAAGGGGGGGGGGGGGGGATCAATTGGTCTGGCAATTATCAATCGGGGACGGCCTGCCGGAAGAGAAAGGTTTTTGTTGCCTTTTAAAAGCTTCGAGTGAGATAATTGGTGAATCTCTTCTGGCAGGTCATTCAAGCTTTTGGCGTGGTGACAGAGAAGGAACCTCTGGGAGGTCACCACCAGTCTGGTCTTTTTACATTGTAAAAAGGTTTTCCCCGAGTATCGGGGTGTTGGGAAGGCTGTATGGGAGGATGCGTTCTGTAGACTCCTGTTAGTATTATCCCAGATAGTGTATGTAGGTAGTATAGTAGTTGGGGATGCTGGTGCTTTATCTGCAGTAGAAGAATAGATAGTTATCGTAGTGATAGCAGAGCAGGTGTCTTATCTAGTGGACTTGCAGGCCTGGCTCTCCCGAGCGCTCAGAGCTGGGAATGTGCTTCCTTCTGTGGGAACAAGGAGGGGCTTCGGCTTGGCGGGTTTCTGCCTCGGGAGGGGCTTTGGCTTTGGGTTCTGTTATTTGTCTTTGGGAGGGGTGTGGTTCAGTCTCAGCTAAGAAGCTGAGGAGCACAGTCTGATTAGGATCTATCATAAAGTGCTGTTGATTATATAAATCAAGCTATGGTTGATTGTCTGAATCTGCGTGTAACTCTGACACTTCTATCACGTCCAAACAATGGAGCCTCATTATTACTCTATTAGTCTATCCCGGTTGTATTTTTTTTGTTGTTTGTGTGAAATATTACTTTTGAAAATAAAAATTTACACGGCAACCACAATGAAGGGGAATATTGCAAATGCATGACTGAAATGATAAAAGATAGCACATCGTATTCATGTGAATTCAGAATTAACTCTCATAGACTCTGACAGCATAGCGCTCTTTTACACAGGTATATGGACGATGTGCGACTGTATGCCCCCCCCGTGGGGGAACAGTCACTTGAGAACGCAATCGGGCACGAACAACTTGTTAATTTCTCCACAAACTATTTTACTAATAGTAGACTACTTGCTAGCCTACCAGCCTCCCTAGGACTTGCCACAGAAAATATGACCAGAGAGAGCTGGAGGCAGGAAACATTCATTGTGTTCTGGGCCTTTATTTCTGACTTATGGCAAACCTTATG
>NC_056524.1:212589232-212591030 GCF_019175285.1 Sceloporus undulatus
TTTGTTTTAATTATTGTAGTAATTTAATTCTCTTTTAATGTACTATTCAGCCTGATCTTTGTTTATCCAATGGATTAAAACTTTTTTAAATCTTTCAGCCAAAATTGTTGTAAATATTTTGTAATCATTGTTCAGTAATGCAATGGGTCTAAATTTTGATATTTCTAGGACACTTTTTTCTTCTTTTGGAATCAGTGTGATAAAAGATGATTTCCATGATTCTGGAATTTCTCCTTTTAGGATTTCGTTCATTGTCTCTTGTAGAGGTTCAACTAAGATTGATTCAAATTTTTTATAATAGCCTGCCGAGAAGCCGTCTGGTCCTGGGGTCTTTCCGATCTTTAATTTTCTGATTGTCGCAATAATTTCAGTTGTAGTGATATTTTTATTCAAATCTTCTTTTTGTTCTTCCGTGATGTGACTTATTTTTTGTTTTTCCAAAAATTCTTCCATTTCTTCTATTTTTGAGGGATTTTGAGTGAATAGTTTTTTATAATATTCAAAAAATGCTTTCTTTATTTGTTTATGTTCTGTAATAATTTTATCTCCTTCTTTAATTCTCCATATTATTCTTTTTTCCTTCTTTTTCTTTAATTTCCAGGCTAATAGTTTTCCAGGTTTGTTTGCGTGTTCAAAGGTTTTTTGTTTTAAATATCTGAGTTTTTTCTCCATCTCCTCTGTTAATAATATTGAAAGTTGTTTTTGCAATAGCTTCATCTCTTCCTTCACTTTTTTGTCTCTCGGAAATTTCTTTAATGTAGATTCTTTATTTTTTTATTTCCGTCAGTAATTCATTCATCTTTGCGTCTTTTCTTTTTTTCTCTTCAGCATTTTTTTGAATAAAAAACCCCCGCATAACTGCTTTAGAAGCTTCCCAGACATTTTGAATTTTCACCTCCCTATTCATGTTTTCTTGAAGATAATTTTCTAATTGTTTTTTTGCTTGTAGAGTTATTTTTTCGTCCCTTAATAGGTATTCATTTAATCGCCAATTATATTTTCTAGGTGTTTCATATAATTCCATTGTTATTGGATTGTGATCTGATGTTATTTTGGGGAGACAGTCCATTTTTCCAATTTTAGGCATTAATGACATTGAGGTAAGAAACATGTCCAGTCTGGCCCAAGATTTGTGTACCTCCGAATAATATGTGAAATCTTTTTGAGTACCAGATTTAATTCTCCACGCATCTACAAGTGACAGTGTATTTTGTAGTTCGAAAAAAGAGTTTGGCAATTTCCCTTGTCCCTTTTTGATCTTCTTATCCCATTTTCTGTCTTGTTCTGGATCAATAACACCGTTCCAATCTCCCATAATGATTATGTGATCGTGTTCATATTGAGACGTTATACTGTTGAGTTTCCTATAAAATTTGTCTTTGTTATCATTTGGAGCATAGATCCCCACCAATAATGTTTTTCCTAATTGCCATTTTATTTCTAATCCTAAGTAATGTCCGTTGGGGTCATTAAACAATTCTTTGGCTTCAAATCTATCATTAACATAGATAACAACTCCTTTCTTCCTTTTTTCTCCTGCTGATATGAATTCTTTCCCTAGCTTTGGATTATATAAATATTTTGTTTCTGTCTTCTTTATATGTGTTTCTTGCAAACAGTATATATCATATTTTAATTTTGTTAAGTAATGATACACTTTCTTTCTTTTTTGTGGGCTGTTTAATCCTTTGATGTTCCATGATACACATTTAATATTTCTGTGAGCCATATTAAATCAGACTAATCCCCCCCCCTCGGGCTTACAATCTAAAAAGACATGACACAGAAGGAGAAGGGA
>NC_056524.1:212591055-212596740 GCF_019175285.1 Sceloporus undulatus
GTCACAATTAAGTTGGCTGACTTGAAGGTCACATACAACAACAACAATATTCACTCTAGATATTGACCTTTTCGCCTAAATAAAGGAAAATCTATTTTTGAGTAAAGCATTTGCGCTCAGCACTGTCATGCTTTTTTAGTTATCATTAGTTTTTCTTTTCACTTTAAAACCTTCGCTAAATCTCAAATTCCTTCAGTTCATCGTTCAAATTTTCTATGTTCTCGACTCCTTTCTTAAAAATAAAACAAATCACAATCATCGTTGCAATGATTTAAGTTTGAATGTTATGCGTTTTCATTAAAGGCCATTTAATGCATTGCCTTTCTGCTGCTTTCTGTTCCACACCTCTAAATGGACAAAAAACAATAAACAGGGAAAAGGGCACCCTTGTCTTTTACCTTCGGTCATCTTACATGACTTTTTAATCTCCCTTTATCAGAATCTGTGTATTTGAAATAATACATTGATTTTAGCATAATAAAAATTTCCCCCAAAGAAATCCGTTTTTTAACAGCTCTTAGACTATCGGACTAGGCTTGGATTCTACTCTATAACAAACTCCAGGAAAACATGTACAGTATCTGCTACATGATGATCCTGGCCCACTCTGCCTACCATTGACCAGATTAATCACTGTTGGTTAGCGATCAGATACTAAAATAGCTGATCCCTTGTGCTCTTCCCACCTTTTGACAATTCTATTTCTTTGCCCAAGCCAAGCGAGGAATTGTTGCGACATATATTCTCTTGCCCATGGCAAAGCTTGAGAGTTCCAACCAAATCAGGATAGTTAAAATCTCCCATTACTGCTACATCTCTCTTTCGAAGTTTGATTATATGTTCCAGGAATAATGCCGCTCAATCCAAGTTTTCCAGTCTAGCTTGGGGGGGGGATGGTGTCTGTAGATCCTCATTATGACCGCATAATGACCCCTTTTATTTATCCAAATATTTCAACCTGGTTCTGGGAATTTACGTCATGGATCTCTTCACAGGGTATCACACCTTGAATTTATAATGCTACTCTCCTCCTGTCTTGTTTGGTCTAGTTCCCTGTGATAATCAGTTTATAACCCCTCTTACTCCACAACAGAACAACCTTGGGCTGCTTTTGGGATTGGAGCCTTGGATTTCAGCTCCACTGTCCTGCTTTGCAAGATCCATTGATAAGAAGTTTTTGTTGGGTGAGGGGATGTGTGTAGTGTGCACTCAGGTATCCTTAATTTCTTCTTGCTAAACATTAGCACTCATTCTGGCCTATGACCCTGGAGGGAGTGAAATATTCCACGATGCAAGTGTGGCTGGTGAGAGAGTGCTCTCAGCGCGCTTATTCTCATATTATCAAAACAACTATTAAAAGCGGATGAGTTTGGTGAACCCCCATAATGGAACTATGTACCTACACAGAAATACAATCCAGCATGCCAGGACCAGACTCAGGCTTGCCACACAGGGCGGTACACAAATGCGCTTTGTTGTGCCTGACATTATCAAGATAAACACCAAATATGGCAATCAGCCATGACTACAACAACATGTGGATTCATGCTGTGAATAAGGGTTGCTTTCCCATCATTTTCATGCTTCTTATTTCCATGCTTTGCTGCTACTCTCCCTCCTCCCTGCCCCTCAATATAACCTGCCCCAATTCTGTCAGCTGTGGTATAGTGGTTTTTGACGATGGACTAGGACTTAAACACCAGAGTTCAAATCCCTGCTAGCCATGGAAACCCCTTAGTGACTTGGGAAGTCAGACACTTTATCCTCAGCGGAAGGCAAAGACTAAGTCGTACCAATAACCGTAACAGCAACACTGTTTATTTATAATGCTCTTCACCAAGGGGCGTACATCAGAACATATACAACTAAAATGAACACTAAAAACACCACACTAATAACCTGTTAAAATACTCAAATGATATACTAATGGCAAGCCCCTCTGAACAAATCTTGCCAGGAAAACCTCATTGTATTTCACACTAGGGTTGCTGTGTATGTAAGTCAGAAAATGACTTGAAGACATGCAACAACAACAGTTGTTGGGGGGAATGGTTGACAATGCAGGTGGACAATGGCGTTTTTAAAGTGTTAGGATCTTGCTCCAATATATTCTGTGCAAACCTTTGTGTAATATGTATATTTTTGAGAAGGCTTGGCTTAGTTGCATTGATTTCACGTAAATATAGTGTGTACAATTAAGCGGGCTCCATTTTCCGGGTAAGTGTTGGGCCCTTTATACCCACTCTCTTAACACCTCTGTTTGATTGAAGGGAAGGAACAGCACAGCCCTTGGCCCTAGTGAAGAGAGAAGAAAGACATTTCAAGCAGTTGGCCATTCAGCAGGCGGTGAAGGAGAATCATTGACGAGGTCAGCTGCCCTTTCCAGAGACACCAAAGGATCTCAATGAAAGGAAGTCCCCATGCATGAACTCTTTCGAACCTTGCCTTAGCTTATCCATGGACTTGGGACTGTATGTCCTGTGCCCTCTGCCAGGATGCTTTGCCAAATCTTTCCCCCCCACACAGCCTGACTATGAGCCCCAACTCAGCACCTCAAACCGTGCCCTTCCGCCTGCCCCTCCCCCCCCCCCCCCCCCCCCCTTGGCCTTGCTTCAATTCTGGTGCACTCTTTTTTGGTCTTGGTTCAACCCAATGTTTTTCCCAGCAGGGTAAACATAGTGACATGCAGGACTCTTTTGCAATGTTTTGTCTCAAAGCGCAATGGGACAGAAAGAAAACAATTGGGATACATAACAGTGGCGGAATTCAGAGTATGAGAAAATCAGTATGCAGAGGGATCTTGCTTAGCACCTCTGAGCTTAAATGCTGGAAATGTGGTTCATATAGATCTTCTGGCTTCCAGATATAAGACCTGCCATCCCAGGAGAACAATTATTCAAACTTTCTGATGCGGAAAATAGGAAGCTTTAATGCATGCCACACACAATTTAATGAATACTTAGTTCAATAGGTGCAACTAAGATTGCATAATAATAGTGGAGGGTAGACTTGTCTTCTCCATAGTGTTATCAGAAACTCATTTTCTCTGTTGCACTTCTATTCACAACCAGAACTAGGATAAATAGGGTGGGCAAGGAATGTGTTTGGAGCCCCTTCCTCTAGCTTTGCAGGGTTTATAGAGACTGGGACAATTGTGAGGTTGGGAGCCCTTCTGTTGCTTGTGTGCATACAAACCTGGAGGCTACATGTGAGAACTACTGTACTGCCTGTACAGACTACATGTGACAGTTGTTACTTGGAGTTCCTCCTTGTTCTGCAATCCAGAATGATAGATATGCTTCATTTTTCTTTCTTACAGGAATAAGGATAGGTTGTAGTTCTCCTGAGTATTTCATCCAAATTCCAACACTGTTGTTGCTGAGCTTTTTTCTTATATGGCCAAGCTCATGTAGTTATGGTTATAGAGTTTCTTTTAAGGAAAGAAGGAATAGGGGGGATTTGAGGAGGGATTCTCTGAAAAAGGAAATGGCTTGTTTTTATCACAGAAAGAAGTGTAGACCTGGTGGGGAAAAGGTTCAAGGAGTGCATATCACCTAAGATTTTCATGTAAGGTGGCAATTGCCACAGGGAGGCTTATGTCAGGCCTCAAGGAAGGAATCCTTTAGTGAGTGAGTAGTTGACAGGTCTAGCACCAGGCCAAAAGTAAATGACATGAGAAGGCTGAGAAGGCCTTCTTAGTGGCTGCTCCAAGGCAATGGAATTGCCTCCCAGAGGAAGCCAGGTTGGTCCTCTCTCTTCTCCTTTCCCAGGAGAAAAAGACCTTTTTATTCAGACAGACTTTTGGTCACTAACTAGTTGCTGAGGAATGGACTTTTAATGGGGCAAGTGTGGTTGTTAATTTATTCTCATAGTTAAGATACTTTAATACTGTTATCAGTATGTTTTATTAGGATAGTTAATTGTTTTTAACATTTTTCCTGTTATGATTGGGTTAGCTATCTTTTATATTAATCTGTGATATGCATAGGCTCTCATACTGAGAATAAAAAGCAGGATAGAAAATAAGTAAGTATAGATGATCCAGTTTCCACTAATTTAGAAGACAATGAGAGCTCTACCTCTAATGAGAAGCTTGCTGAAATAGTAAAAGTGAAGGAACTCTAACCTACCACACCTAGCAACCATATATCTGAGCATACACAAGGACCAAGTATAATGCAACCTGCATTTGGACATAACAGTGAGTTCCAAAGCATTATGTGCTTTTTTTTTAAGGCACACCAATCTACAGCCATTAACTTGAGTGTGGCATCCCTTGTGACCACCCACCTCTTCTATACTTAAGACCAGTCATGCTCTTATTAATGGAACAGTGGGTTAAATGTTGTAGAATGCAGTCTTAACTTTCTGGGTTTTCAAGCTGAGGCTGGAAACCTGACTGACATGGAGCATGAATGGTGAGGAATCAACAAATTTCTAGTACTTTGCTATGGGTCCATGGTAGGGTCCCGCAATTAGCTGCCTTAATGAAACAGTGCTGAAGCCAAATGTGAAATTTAGCATGCTGAGATTGTACCTCTGTTGTTTTCTTTTGCAGTGCAAACTCTGAATAGAGTTGGGTTGGGATGGAGGCATAAATTACATCCAAATTCTATGAGCCTGACAGATAAAATGCCGTCTAGCCTTAATCTACCGGATGCATTCATTCTGTAATATTTCCTTCCTAAAATACTGAAAGGTTTGAGCCAGTTTTTGGAAGGTTTTCATCTTAGTTTAAAAACAAAACCTCTGGTTCAACTCTCTTTGTGTTTACTGAGAGGTATGTTCCAGGCAATTCTGTGAGATTTACTCTTGAGTAAGTATCCATGGGATTTCGGCTTCATCATTGCAAGTTCTTCACTGTTTTACCATTACATTTTTCAGACCTTCCTCTTTAACTACAATTATTAGAATCATTTTAAAATTGAAGTGTTTACATTGAGGTGCCTTGTGATTTTAATGTGACTTTGCATAATAATGCCCCCCCTCCATGGTGGTGATGGAAGAGTAGGAACCAGACACCACACATAGTATATAGTTTTAGTTGTGAGGCAGCTGTGTTTCAGTGTGTTTCTTCCCTTGGTTATAATGGGAGTAACCTGCTTTCTAGCTTGCAACAGATGCCAGATGTGTACTGTGCTGATAGATCAGCCCTTGTGACAGTTATAAAGCCATTTCCCCCTTTCTTTGAGTAGAACTTTGTAGTTTGAGGACTGGCTGGTCTCCATGTCAATCACTCTCTCAGAGGAAGGTCTCAGTCCAAAGAAGCATTTGAACAGAAAGCCAACCATGCAGCTACTTGGAAAGGAAAACAAAGAGAAAAACTGTTTGCCTGAAGCATGGTGGTAGGAGCAACAATAGTAATTCAATTCTCAGCCTTGGCATGCATGAGGAGGAAAGGGAGTGGGAAACAGAATTCACAGAAAAAAGATCACACACCCGCTCATGTTTCCATGAATATCTGTAGGCAGGCTAAGAGGAGCCACAGGATTAACATCCTGCCTGCACCAAGTTTTGTACAGTATTATAAAAAACCCATTATGTATGATGGAGTTTTGTGATAAATTTTGCCCAGCTTTCCAGTAGAAGACCTAAAATATGCTAGGGGAGAGTAGAGTTTAGAGATGACTGCAGACATTTTAGCACTAGAGTAAAAAATAATACAGATGTCCTTGCACCAAAAAT
>NC_056524.1:212596840-212601327 GCF_019175285.1 Sceloporus undulatus
CTAGCTCCCTTTCACATGTAATCGTGTTAAGCCAGGTCTCCCCCATTCTACATCTATGAATTTCATTTTTTTCTGCCTATATCTAGTGCCTTACATTTCTCCCTGTTGAAGTTTATTTTGTTAGTTCTGGCCCAGCTCTGTAATCTATTAAGATCGTTTTGAATTTTGATCCTGTCCTCTGTGGTTTTAGCTACTCCTCCTAATTCAGTGTGATCCGCAAATCTGATAAACACACCTTCTATTCCATTATCCAAGTCATTGATAAAGATGTTGAATAGCACTGGGCCCATGACAGAACCCTGTGGCACCTCACTAGTCACTTTTCTCCAGCATGAGGAGGAACCATTACTGGAGCACCTTTTGGATTTGATCGGTCAGCCAATTGCAAATCCATTTAACAATAGCACTGGCAGTTGTACCTCTTACTAGCTTGTTTGAAAGAATATCATGGGGGACCTTGATATTCAGAGGCCTTACTGAAATTAAGACTTGCTACATCCATAGTATTCCCTTCATCTACCAAGCTTGTAACTCTTGCAGTAAAAGAGAGAGCAATGGTCTGATGTGATTTGTTTTTTGAGAAACTCATGTTGACTTTTAGTGACCATGGCATTCCTTTATTTTCTAAGTACTTAGAGACTGTCTGTTTCATGATCTGCTCTAGAATCTTTCCTGGTATTGATGCCAGGCTAACTGGGTGGTAATTGTTAAGTTGTCTTTCCCCCTTTTTGATGCTTGGAACAATATTTGCCACTATCTTCCTTTTGGGAGAAGACCAAGGCAAAGAAAGTGTTGAGTAAATTCTGCCTTTTCTTTCTCCCCTGTTAGCATTTCACCATCTCCTCCATCATGCAGCTACTCTACCATTTCCTTGTTCCTTTTGCTACAAACAAAACAACAGAAAAAAGCCCATTTAATTGTTTAAAGGGGCTCTAGCAAGCCTGAGCTCATTCTGTACTTTAGCTTTACTGACTTTCTCACTATACTTGCTGACTATTTGTTTGAATTCCTCTTTGGTGATTTTCCTCCTCTCCTATTTCTTGTACTTTTCCCCTTTAAATCTTACCTCAGCTGAAAGTTCTTTAGACATCCATCCCTCCTGGTTTCTTTAGACACACAATTTTTCCTTGTCATTGAGATGTTTAATAAAAATCTTAATAATAAAATTTTATTTTTATCCCAACCTCTTCCACACGGATTGAGGCAGTTTACAATGATAAAACACCATATAAAATGCATCATATATTATAAAAATATATGCCACTATCCCTTCCTCCCAAACCCCCCCCCCCCAAAAAAACCCACAATAATAAAAAAAATACCTGATCTATACAGTGGTGCCTCGGGTTACGAAAGTAATTCGTTCCGCAGCCGCTTTCGTAACCGAAAAGCTTCGTAAGCCGATTGCCATAGCCGCTAATGGGAAAAGCCGCGTTTTCGTGCGAAAAACAGCGCCGAAAAAGCACAAAAATTTCTTCGTAACCCGAAAACTACATTCATAACCCGGGAACAATGATTTAAGTGGGATTTTTTCGTATCCGCAAATTTCGTACACCTGGGTATTTCGTATCCCGAGGGTTACCCACTGTATAATGTTCCGTATCAGGGAGACTCGCGGAAGGCCCCGTTTGGAGGATATCCGTCTTGTGATAGCCATGAAACCCACTGGGTGCTCTTGGACAGTCAACCTCTCAGTCTCAGGGATGCAGTGTAACTCTGAAGAAAAATGTCAAGAAAACCCCATGGTATGTCTGCCTTAGAGTCACCATTAAGTTGGAAATGACTTGAAGGTACATAACAACAACAACAATATTCACTCCTAGATATTTGACCTTTTCGTAAATAAAGAAAATCGATTTCTGAGTAAGCATTTGCTTCTCAGCCACTGTCATGCTTTTAGTTATCATTAGTTTTTCTTTATTCACTTTAAAACCTGCTAAATCTCCAAATTCCTTCAGTTTCATGTTCAAATTTTCTATGTTCTTCAATCATTCTTAAAAATAAACAAATCACTACATCATCCGTGAATGCTTTAAGTTTGAATGTATGCCGTTTTAATTTAAAGGCCATTTAATTGCATTGGCCTTTCTGATGATCTTGTTCAACACCTCTAAAATTGACAAAAACAATAAAGGTGAAAAAGGGCACCCTTGTCTTGTACCCTTCTGTATCTTACATGACTTTTGTTAATTCTCCATTTATCAGAATCTGTGTATTTTGAATATCATACATTGATTTCGCATAATAAAAATTTCCCCCAAAGAAATCAGTTTTTTAAAGTCTAGACTATCTGACTAGGCTTGGATTCTACTATATAACAAACTCCAGGAAAACATGGTACAGTATCTGCTACATGAGGATCCTGCCACTTGCATCCATTGAACAGATAATCACTGTTGGTTAGGATCAGATCTAAAATAGCTGATCCCCTTGCTGCCTCTTCCACCTTTTGGACAATTATATTTTCTGCAAGCCAAGCGAGGAATTTGTTGGACCTTATATTCTTGGCAAAGTTTGGGTTCCAACCAATATCAGGATAGTTAAAATCTCCCATTACTGCTACATCTCTCCTTTCTGAATGTTTGATTATCTGTTCCAGGAAGGCTTCATCCAAGTCTTCAGTCTAGCTTGGGGGGGGGGGGGGGTGTCTGTAGATCCTCATAATGACAGCATAATGACCCCTTTTATTTTTATCCAAATACTTTCAACCTGGCTTCTGGGATTTAAGTCATGGATCTCTTCACAGGTATAAACATCCTTGAAATATAATGCTACTCCTCCTCCTGTCTTGTTTGGTCTAGTTCTCTGAAATAAGTTATAACCCCTCTTACTCCACAACAGAACAACCTTGGGCTGCTTTTTGGGAATGGAGCCTTGGATTTCAGCTCCACTGTCCTGCTTTGAAAGTATTCCATTGATAAGAAGTTTTTGTGGTGAGGATGTTGTAGTGTGACACTTCAGGTATCCTTAATTTCTTCTTGTAACATTAGCACTAATTCTGGCTAATGACCCTGGAGGGAGTGAAATTATTTCCAGTGAAAGTGTGGTGGTGAGAGTGCTCTCAGGGATTATTCTAATATTATCAAACAACTATTAAAAGCGAGAGTTCTGGTGACCCAATAATGAACTTGTACTACACAGAAATACAATCCAGCATGCCAGGACCAGACTCAGGCTTGACATCACAGGGGTACAAAAATGGCTTTGTTGTGCTGGAATTATCAAGATAAACCCAAATATGGCAATCAGCATGACTACAACAAATGTGGATATGCTGTGAATAAGGGTGCTTTCCCATCATATTTCATGTTCTTATTTCCTGTGCTGTTACTCTCCCTCCTCCCTGCTCAATATAACCTGCAATTTCTGTCCAGTGTGGTATAGTGGTTTGAATGATGGACTAGGACTCTAAAACACCAGAGTTCAAATCCCTGCTCAGCCATGGAAACCCCTTAAGTGACCTTGGGCAAGTCAGACACTCTTATCCTCAGAGGAAGGCAAAGACAGTAACAATAACAATAACAGTAACAGCAACAATGTTTATTTATAATGCTCTTTTCACCAAAGGGGGTACATCAGAACATATACAACTAAAAATGAACAATAAAACACAACACTATAACATGTTAAAATACTAAAATGATATACTAATGGCAAGCCCCTCTGAACAAATCTTGCCAGGAAAACCTCATTGTAAGTTCACACTAGGGTTGCTGTAAGTCAGAAATGACTTGAAGACATGCAACAACAACAGTTGTTGGGTAATGGTTGACAATTGGCAGGTGGGACAATGGCAGTTTTTAAAGTGTGTAGACTCTTGCTCCCATATCTTCTGTGCAAACCTTTGTAACTATGTACTATTTTTGAGAAGGCTGGTAGTTGACATGATTTCACTAAAATAGTGTGTACAAATTAAGCGGCTCCTATTTTCCGGGTTAGTTGTTGGGCTATACCCACTCATTAACACCTCTGTTTGATTGCAGGAAGGCAGCACAGCCCCTTGGGACTAGTGAAGAGAAGAAGAAATTTCAAGCACTTTGCATCTCAGCAGAGGGTGAAGAGAAATCATTGAAGAGGTCAGCTGCCTTTCCAGAGCCACAAGGGATCTCAATGGAGGAAGTCCCCTGAAACTCTTTCGAACCTTGCTTAGCTTATCCAGGACTTGGGACTGTCCTGTCCTGTCGCTCTGCAAGGATGTCTTTGCCAAATCTCACACAGCCTGACTATGAGCCCCAACTCAGCAACTCAAACAGTGGCCTTCAGGGCTTGTTCAATATGGTGCACTCTTTTTTGGGGCTTGTGCAACCCAATGTTTTCCCAGCAGGTAAGACATAGTGAATGAAGGACTCTTTTGGCAATGTTTTGTCCTCAAAGGCTGCAATGGGACAGAAAACAATTGGGATACATAACAGTGGAGGAATTCAGAGTATGGAAAATCAGTATGCAGAGGGATCTTGTAGCACCTTTGAGATTAAATGCTGGAAAAT
>NC_056524.1:212601352-212608571 GCF_019175285.1 Sceloporus undulatus
TTTTTTTTTTTTTTTTTTTTTTTTTTTTTTTTTTTTTTTTTTTTCTTTTTTAGGCGGAAGAAAGAAAAAGATTTATAAGGGCAGGGTGAGTTGGCTCACCGAAGGAAGTAAGAGTGGATTGAGAATAATGGATTGAGATGTTGAATTTGAAGACAATTGATTTGTGGAAGTCTGTGAGCTTTTTTAAAATAAAGATTGGGGAGTGATCAGAGATTGATTTGAGGAGGAAACATATCGACTTTACCTCTATGAGTATTTTATCCTTTTTGGATAAAATATATTGTGTATTTGGGACTCAGACACAGCTTCTGTCTGGTATTCCATTACCTGGAAATGTGTTACTTGTCTTTAATAGCCATATCAGACCCTGGTTTTTTTTTTTGTTTTATTAGCACAACTCCACACTCCATGGTAATCTTTCTGGGTCATGCTTACAAGAGTTTCCAAATAGTTTGAGGTGAAGTTTCATTGCATTTACCTTGGATAGTATTTCACAGCAATTAATATCTTTGCTTTCTAACTTGAAGTATAAATGTAGGGTCTCTTGGACTGGACTGAAAAAAAAAAGTGTGTAGTATTTGCAGATGCAACTTTTTTATGGTGTGCTTGAGAGACAAGTGGACTAGAGTGAAGGTGGGAGATACATTGCGGAATGTTTCTCCACTTTTCACAACCATGGACTTACCCGAGGGAAGTAGCCTTACTCCTTTTAGGCAGTGTCTCATGAGCATTACAAAACTGGCTTTTCATGGCCATAACTCATAGACTGGTAGCTGTGATAGCTCTGCCTGGGCTGCTTCTCACCCCCAGTGCAGAGTGCCAGTTCCTGTAGGAGGCCTCTAGTACTCACTCTGATCCTAAATAGGACATATTGCAAAAAAAATCAGGACTCATCTGTGCCTTGCCTTTAAATCAACCTGCATAATTGACTCTAAGTTGTAAAGATTGTGCGACTCTGCTATTCTCTTTTTTGGTATAGTTTAGACATAATGCCCACTATGGTTTGTTGTAACTTGTATGACCAATGAAGAAATTTTGTCTCCTTTGTAGTCTTCTCTTTGGTGTCTTTCCTTTTTGGACTGCATTTCTTTTTGTCTGATCCTGGGGTTTAGCAAACAGTATTTAGGTTGTCATTTTATCCAAACTGGCAGTTGTGGGCAAATGTTCCTTTGGTTGCTGTTAGTTTGATAAATGTTATTCTGAAATGAGGGCAGTATTTCCCAGAATGACAAATATTTTTCAAGATGATACTTTGAAGAGGTAGAGTTGACCAATTAGACATGTGAAATGCAAGTCCAATTAGCAAACCCTATTAAATATGCATTATCCAGCAGAGAAAAAGAATCTGGAGGTGGAGTGTGAAAGCAGTGGAAATTAGAGAACAGATAACACGAAAGACCTTTAAGTTTGCCAGTTATTGGGTTCTGTATCAATAGAAAGGTAAAATATAAATTAGTCAATAAATATAAATATTGTTAGACATTTGATTGAGATTTGGGCCAAAATATATTTCAGGTAATGGTAGGCGTAAGACGAATTGCCGAGGTACCATGTGGCTATTTCCTGAGATGAAGTCCAACCATCCAGTTGTCTGGTGGAAAGCCGATTATTTGGACCATTTTAAACTGGCTTCAGGCAGGATACGGAGTTGAGACTGCCTTGGTCGCCTTAGTCGATGATCTCCGTCTGGGCATCGACAGTGAGAAGTGTGACACTGTTGGTGCTCTTAGACATCTCAGCTGCCTTTGATACCATAGACCCCTGGTATCCTTCTGGAATGCCTGAGGAGGGTTAGGTTTGAAGGCACTGCACTCCATGGCTCCATTCCTACCTCTCATCAGTTCCAGATGGTGAGTGCTAGGGGACAGCTGCTCTTCTAAAAGAGAGCTGACTTTGGCGTCTGTCAGGGAGCCATCCTGTCCCCCATGCTGTTAAACATTTACATGAAGCATTGGGCGAGATCATACGATACATGGGGTGCGATTTGTTTCGTCTGCTGAGACACCCAAATTTATTTTCTTATGTCTCTGCTGCCACCCCAGTTTACTTAGGATGGCATCTTTCCTCAGGATGCCTGCCTTGAGTCGGTACATGGCTGGATGAGGGAAAACAAACACAAGCTGAATCCAGGAAAACGGGGTACAAAGGAACTGTTAAATGGATTGTAATTGGTTGACCGGCCGAACCCAAGGGTGCTCAACAATGGCTCCTTTTCATCCTGGAGAAAGTGACCAGTTGGGTCCCACAGGGCTCTGTCCTGGGCCCAGTGCTATTCAACATCTTATCAATGACCTGGATGACAGAATTGGAGCCTACTTATCAAATTTGCAGATGATACCAAATTAGGGGGAATATGCTAATACCCCAGAGGACAGGATCAAGTTCAAAATGACCTGAATAGACTGAAAGCTGGGCCAAAGCTAACAAAATGAAATTCAACACGGGAGAAATGGAAGGTATTGCACTTAGGGCAGAAAAATAAAATGCACAGATATAGGATGGGTGACACCTGGCTGAATGAAACTACGTGTGAAAGGGATCTAGGGTCCAAGTAGACCACAAGTTGAACATGAGTGAATAGTGTGATGCGCGGCAGCTAAAAGGCCAATGTAGGCTGCATCAATAGAAGTATAGTGTCTAGATCAAGAGAAGTAATAGTGCCACTGTATTCTGCTCTGGTCAGGCCCCACCTAGAATATTGTGTCCAGTTCTGGGCGCCACAATTCAGAAAAGACATTGAGAAACTGGAGCGTGTCCAAAGGAGGGCGACAAAAATGATGAAAGGTCTGGAAACCATGCCCTATGAGGAACGACTTAGGGAGCTGGGGATGTTTAGCCTGGAGAAAAGAAGGTTAAGAGGTGATATGATCGCCCTGTTTAAATATTTGAAGGGATGTCATATTGAAGAGGGAGCAAGCTTGTTTTCTCCTGCTCCAGAGAACAGGACCCGGAACAATGGATGCAAGCTACAGGAAAAGAGATTCCACCTGAACATTAGGAGGAACTTCCTGACAGTTAGGGCTGTTCGACAATGGAATGCACTCCCTTGGAGGGTGATAGAGTCTCCTTCCTTGGAGGTCTTTAAACAGAGGCTGGATGGCCATCTGTCAGGGATGCTTTGATTTGGATTTCCTGCATGGCAGGGGGTTGGACTGGATGGCCCTAGTGGTCTCTTCCAACTCTATGATTCTATGATTCTATGATTCTACTTGTGATAGGTATCTCAAATCTGGGGATGGAGATTTGTCAACCAGTCCTGGATGGGGTTACACTTCCCCTAAAGGACAAAGTTTGAAGTTTGGGAGTACTCCTGGACCCATCGTTACAATTGTCATCTTAAGTGGATGTGATGGCCAGGAGTGCTTGGTACCAACTTCAGTTGATAAGCCAACTGTGCCCCTACCTGGGCCAAAAGGACCTGAAAGCAGTGGTACATGCAATGGTCATCTCTCGTCTTGATTTCTGTAACACGCTCTACATGGGGCTACCCTTGTACCAAGTTCGGAAGCTTCAGCTGGTTCAAAATGCGGCAGCCAGATTGGTCACTGGTTCGTCCAGGTTTGACCATATAACACCTGTCCTAAAATCTCTTCACTGGCTGCCAATTAGCTTCCGGGCACAATACAAGGAGTTGGTTATTACCTTTAAAGCCCTACATGGCTTATGCCTGAGTTACTTGCGGGAACGCCTTTCCCTACACAATCCGCCCCACACTCTAAGAATAACTGGGAAGAATGTGTTAGAACATCAATCACCTAGGCTCATATCAACTTCCCAGAGAGCCTTCACAGCAGCTGCTCCAAAATTGTGGAATGGTCTTCCAGAAGAGATCTGTCTTATTACCTCCTTGGAAGCGTTTAATAGGGCACTTAAGACGGATCTCTTCCAGCGAGCTTACCCACCTGACCTTATGTAAGAGACACCTTCATTCTATGAATCTACTGCATTACCACTTGAAGATGAGTTAGCTTTTAAGATTAATGTATTTTTATTGATGTATTTTTATATGTATTTTATTACTGATGTATGTGTTTTAGCGGACTGTAATCCCGCCTCGATCCATCTGGAAGAGGCGGGAAAATATAAATATTATTATTATTATTAATATTATTATACTGTTATCTATCTTAGCATTAGTTTTAATATTTCTGTAGCTAAAGTATCAAGAGTAATCAGAGGAACTTTCCTATTATGATCTTTCTTCTCAGTACCAATGATAATTGAAGTGACCTGTTGGTGACGTTCGCTTCTCTTCCAATCAGATGGATAAAAACATTGAGACAAATTTAGCTCATTATTTTCTCTCTAGTAGTGGATGAGTAATGTGCAGAAGAAAGTCACTGGTATTGCAGCTTCCAAAAGCTCAGATAGTGGCTACATCAGTGTGTTAGTTGTACAAATGAGAGAAATTATCATAAATGTATAAATCTCATGGATGTCATACAGCAAACTGTCATGATTATGGAAAGGTTACATTATGGCAAGTAGAATAGTTTGAAAGCGAGTGGAACTTTTCAATCTGGGTGTAACATTTCATAGATAAGACAGTTTTCACACTTCTTGCTGGGAACTTAGGCATGGTACAGAGCGCCAAAAAGAGGCACCGGGGAGGCACCTCTCCTTGATCTGCAGCAGCGCCGTAGCAACTAAATTGCGCGGTACTGCTGCGCAGCAAGAAAGAAGTGTGTGGAAGCAGCTCCTTTTTTGCAGCGCACTTGAGCCGCGCCAAAGTGCCAGCGACATGTCATGACGTGCCAGCGGCGCAGCCCTGTTTGGACGCTGAGCTGCTGGCATGTCATCTCTGCATGCACCATCTAGATGGTGCCGTGCAGCTGCGGTGCACCCATGACGTGCTAGGGTTGCAGGGCGTGTGCACGCCCTGCCCCTGAACAACCCTAGCACGTCATGGGTGTGCTGCAAAGGGCCCGTCTGTACCGGGCCTTAGTTTGCACTTTTATCTTTTAGTTTCCAAACTTCAGAAGAAGAGAGAAAGATTTTATTGTGGCTATGAAACTTAAAATTGCCAGCCTTGTCTCACAGATATAGCTTTCACTGAAGGCAGGGATGGCCTATGATGTGCTTGGGAGATTTGAGTCTATTGGATTTGGGATCCTCCACAGCAAATGGAACACTGTTATAGCTTCTTCCTGCTGCAGTCCAGCATTTATTACCATTATAATTAATAAAATCTTAACACAAATTACTAATTCTTATCTCAGCTAATTCTTATCTCAGCTAACGTAAAATTTGTTGTATGAGGATTGAGTGCATCAGGCCCTGGATTAAGATATCTGGTTTCTGTGTACTGCATCCCTCTGTGATAGAAGATGGGAAGGTGTGGGAGTTTGTATTTCTGTGGAAAACAGCTGAGATACTGTACTGTGTTGATGCTGTCCAACAATACCTGACTATTTTATATATTATTTGTTTGAAGCCTATGAGACACAGAAAGAAAGCTGCTGACAAGAACCTTCCCTGTCGGCCTCTGGTTTGTGCAGTGCTAGGTAAGTATACTTGGACAGATTTGGTCAGCAGCTTCTCTAAAGATGAGAGCAGCTCTAAAGAGAGTGAGCAGCTGAAACAATCTGGGGGATACATGTCTGCTAGATAGTTATTCTGAAGTGCATTTGATTTACAAGTATAGCATCCTGTAGCCTTTTCTCCCCATCCTTTTCTTCTGGCAGGGTGAAAAACAAATCTTTATAGATAAATCCACCTAAAACTAGTTGCAGTGTTGTAAAATACATTGCATATTGTAATACATTTATACATAGTCCAAAGGTTTTTCAGAGACTTATATCATGTCTGTTTTGCCAGAGTTGGTTAGCTGAATGCACTAAAATTTAACATACTCAAGCAAGTGGCACAATTAATAAAATCAAGTACTAAAGACTATCAGTAGGAAACTGGATAAGCCAGTGTGAATGACAGAATGAAGGGACCCTTTTAAGCGGTGCTTCTCAAGCTGTTTGATGTGGGGGTCTGGCAGAATTCCCTCTCTCTCAATGTACTTGAGACTGGCACTATACAGTGTGCCCTTCCCTTATGCAGGAATCTGTTCCAGACCCCCCTGTGTAAGGGGAAAATGTGTATGCTCGAGGCCCATTAGAAGTAACAGGACTCGTGCATGCGGTACACACTCCATTACTTCTTCCGGGTCATAAGAAAAAAATTTCCGGCGCAGCTTCCAGTGTATGCTGGAAGCTGCGTATGGCGTGCCCACCTATAATGCGGGCGCTCTGTATTTATGCTCATTGACTATAACTGCTTCTGTCTTTCCTGGAAGCTTGATGTGGACTGCCAACCAATAACTTGCAGAGTAGCACCTGTCCTCAGAACACTATTTTAAAGCTTCTTCTTCCTGCAGTCTTTTGAATACAATGGGGGAAAAACAATACAGGAAAATACTTTGGTTACCTCATCCATCCTAGAATGCACAGATATGCACCTCAAATTAGGGAGTATTTATGGAAACATGTGATATTATACCACTGTATTGGCTCAGGAATAAATGAACGTTTTTAGCTACTTTTGTCAAATTGATTCTGCTTTAGATCATGTCCATAGCTCCAAGGAACCCCTATTATCCCTCATCACAATAATTTTCTAAAACTTGTTTCCTTCAGGATTTTTTCAGTGGTGACAATATTTGAAATAGTTGCAGTTCTAGGCATCAGAAGTATCTTGTGATTTGGGGGACAGTGGAGAAGGTGGGCAGCATTTGGCAGATGTGATGCTTAGCACTTAAATGGAATAAAATGGATCCCATTTTGGGAGAAAGGTGGGATGTAAGTGCAATAAATAAATAAAACAAACAAACAGAGTTTCCTCTCAAAGCATGCATTTCTCACAATCATATTCTTGATTCCTGGAAAATAAAATAAAATTTGAAGCTTGAAGTCTAGTTTAATTAAATTATCAGGACCCAGAACAATGGATGCAAGCTATAGGAAAAGAGATTCCACCTCAGCATTAGGAGGAACTTCCTGACAGTAAGGGCTGTTCAACAGTGGAACACACTCCCTCAGAGAGTGGTGGAGTCTCCCTCCTTGTAGGTCTTTAAACCGAGGCTGGATGGCCATCTGTCAGGTATGCTTTGATTCAGAGTTCCTGCATGGCAGAATGAGGTTGGACTAGATAGCCTTTGTGGTCTCTTCCAACTCAATGGCCTGTTACAGACAGGCCAAAATAAAGCTGCTTCGAGTCACAGTGGAGGTAT
>NC_056524.1:212608671-212611053 GCF_019175285.1 Sceloporus undulatus
TTTTCTTTTGCTTTCCTTTCTCTCTTCCTTCTTTCCAGTCTTGCTTCATGTAAATGTTTAACAGCATGGGGGACAGGATGGCTCCCTGACAGACGCCAAATGTCAGCTCTCTTTTAGAAGAGCAGCTGTCCCCTAGCATCACCATCTGGAATCTGACTGAGAGGTAGGAATGGAGCCACTGGAGTGCAGTGCCTTCAATACCTAACTCCCTCAGGCATTCCAGAAGGATACCATGGTCTATGGTATCAAAGGCAGCTGAGATGTCTAAGAGCACCAACAGTATCACACTTCACCTGTCGATGCCCAGACGGAGATCATCGACTAAGGCGACCAAGGCAGTCTCAACTCCGTATCCTGTCCTGAAGCCAGTTTAAAATGGGTCCAAATAATCGGCTTCCTCCAAGACAACTTGGATGGTGTGACTTCATCTCAGGAAATAGCCACATGGTACCTCTGCAATTCTGTCTTACGCCTACCATTACCTGAAAATATATTTTGGCCCAAATCTCAATCAAATGTCTAACAATATTTATATTTATTGACTTAATTTATATTTTACCTTTCTATTGATACAGAACCCAATTAACTGGCAATACTTAAGAGTCTTTCGTGTTATCTGTTTCTAATTTCACCTGCTTTCACACTCCACTCCAGATTCTTTTTTTCTGCTGGATAATGCATATTTTCATAGTGTTGCTAAATTGACTTGCATTTCACATGTCTAATTGGTCAAACTCTACCTCTTCAAAGTATCATCTTGAAAATATTTGTCATTCTGGGAAATACTGCCCTCATTTCAGAATAACATTTATCAAACATAACAGCAACCAAAGGATACATTTGCCCACAACTGCCAGTTTGGATAAAATGACAACCTAAATTACTGTTTGCTAAACCCCAGGATCAGACAAAAAGAAATGCAGTCCAAAAAGGAAAGACACCAAAGAGGAAAGACTACAAAGGAGACAAAATTTCTTCATTGGTCATACAAGTTACACCAAACCATATGTTGGCATTATGTCTAAACTATACCCAAAAAAGAGAATATGCAGAGTCTGCACAATCTTTACAACTTAAGAGTCAATTATGCAGGTTGATTTAAAGGCAAGGCTACAGATGAGTTCTGATTTTTTTGCAATATGTCTATTTAGGATCAGAGTGAGTACTAGAGGCCTCCCTACAGGAACTGGCACCTTCTGCACTGGGGGTGAGAAGCAGCCCAGGCAGAGCTAGTCACAGCTACCAGTCTATGAGTTATGGCCATGAAAAGCCATGTTTTGTAATAGCTCATGAGACACTGCCTAAAAGGAGTAAGGCTTACTTCCCTCGGGTAAGTCCATGGTTGTGAAAATGGAGAAACATTCCTCAATGTATCTTCCACCTTCACTCTAGTCCACTTGTCTCTCAAGCACACCATTAAAAAAGTTGCATCTGCAAATTACTAACACTCTTTTTTTTTCAGTCCAGTCCAAGAGACCCTACATTTACCTTCAAGTTAGAAAGCAAAGATATTAATTGCTGTAAATACTATCCAAGGTAAATGCCATGAAACTTCACCTCAAACTATTTGGAAAACTCTTGTAAGCATGACCCAGAAAGATTACCATGGAGGTGGAGTGTGCTAATAACAAAACGTCTGCTATGGCTATTAAAGACAAGTAACACATCCAGGTAATTGAATACCAGACAGAAGCTGTGTCTGAGTCCCAAATACACAATATATTTTATCCCAAAAAGGATAAAATACTCATAGAGGTAAAGTCGATATGTTTCCTCAAATCATCTCTGATCACTCCCCAATCTTTATTTTAAAAAAGCTCACAGACTTCCACAAATCAATTGTCTTCAAATTCAACATCTCAATCCATTATTCTCAATCCACTTACTTCCCTTCTGTGAGCCAACTCACCCTGCCCTTATAAATCTTTTTCTTTCTTCCCCTAGATTATCAGACATCCTCCCACACACTTTCACCTAACTCAGATCATCAATCATTCATGTGTATGTGTATGTCTACTGTATATACTCGACTATAAGTCGAGAAATTTATGCCTCAAAATAGACTCCAAAATCATGGATCAACTTATATACGGGCCAATAAGTTAATACTGCTTATAAAGTTCCTAAAAGAAGTGTCATGAGATCTTTAAAACAGTTCCTTGTTCGAGTCCCTGCACGCATTCTCCTCTCTCTCTCTCTCTCTCTGTGTGTGTGTGTGTGTGTGTGTGTGTGTGAGGGATAACATTGCAATGGCACGTGCACGCACGCACACATACACAAGGGGAGAAACGCACAGGGATTCAACCGGGAGGCAGACTCCCCCCCCCGTCTCCCACTGTTTGTTAGCTCTGGATGCAAGGGAAGGCGAGGACAAGGGACACA
>NC_056524.1:212611078-212616124 GCF_019175285.1 Sceloporus undulatus
CAGGTGTCCCCCATCCTATATCTGTGCATTTTATTTTTCTGCCCTAAGTGCAGTATCTTACATTTCTCCGTGTTAAATTTCATTTTGTTAGCTTTGGCCCAGCTTTCTTGTCTATTCAGGTCATTTTCAATCTTGATCCTGTCCTCTGGAGTACAGTGGTACCCCGGGATACGAAATACCCAGGTTACGAAATTTCCGGGATACAAAAAAATCCCATAGGAAATAACTGTTCCGGGTTACGAATGTTTTTTCGGGTTACGAAGAAAATGTTTGGTGCTTTTCGGCGCTTTTTCGCACGAAACGCGGCTTTTCCCCATTAGCGCCTATGGGTTTTCGGCTTGCGAAGGCTTTTCGGGTTACGAAAGCGGCCGCGGAACGAATTAATTTCGTAACCCGAGGGAGCACTGTATTAGCTATTCCTCCTAATTTGGTGTCATCTGCAAATTTGATAGGTATGCTCCCAATTCTGTCATCTACGTCATTGATAAAGATGTTGAATAACACTGGGCCCAGGACAGAGCCCTGTGGGAACCCACTGGTCACTTCTCTCCAGGATGAAAAGGTGCCATTGTTGAGCACCCTTTGGGTTTGGCTGGTCAACCAATTACAAATCCATGTAACAGTTACCGTTTCTAGCCCACCTTTTACAAGCTTGTTTGCAAGAATGTCATGGGAAACCTTGTCAAAGGCCTTACTGAAATCAAGATATACTATATCCACAGCATTCCCTTCATCTACCAAGCTGGTAATTTTATCAAAGAAAGAGATTAGATTTGTCTGGCATGACTTATTTCTCTGAAACCCATGTTGACTATTTGTGATTATGGCATTGCCTTCTAGATGTTCACAGACCCTCTGTTTAATCATCTGCTCTAAAATCTTTCCTGGTATTGATGTCAGACTAACTGGACGATAATTGTTGGGGTCCTCTTTTTTTCCCTTTTTGAAGATGGGAACAACGTTTGCCCTTCTCCAGTCTGCTGGGATTTCTCCTGTTATCCAGGAGTTTTCAAATATGATTGCCAATGGCTCCGATATTACATTTGCCAGTTCTTTTAGTACCCTTGGATGTAGTTCATCTGGTCCTAGAGACTTAAATTCATTTAGATTAACAAGGTATTCTTCTACTATCTCTTTACTCATTCTGTGCTGAAATTCCCCTATTCTGTCCTCTGCTCCATTATCCTCAGGTTGAGCACACTTTGCGTTTTCTGAGAAGACTGAAGCAAAGAAGGTGTTGGAGTAATTCTGCCTTTTCTCTGTCTTCTGTTAGCATTTTGCCATCTTCTCCATGCAGTGGCCCTACCATTTCCTTCTTCTTCCTTTTGCTGCGGACATATCCAAAAAAGCCCTTTTTGTTGTTCTTAACCTCTCTCGCAAGCCTGAGTTCATTCTGCGCTTTAGCTTTTCTGACTTTACCCCTACACATGCCTGCTATTTCTTTGAATTCCTTTTTTGTGATTTCCCCCTTTTTCCATTTCTTATACATGTTCCGTTTCAAACTTAGCTCGGTTGAAAGTTCCTTAGTTATCCATCCTGGTTTCTTGAGACACCTCCGATTTTTCTTTCTCACTGGAACTCTTTGAAATTGTGCCTTCAGTATCTCTCTTTTGAGAAACTCCCATACGGCCTGAACTCCCTTCCCTTTTAGTATTTCTGACCACGGGATCACCCTCAATCCTTCTCTAAGTTTACTGAATTCCGCTCTCCTAAAGTCTAGAATGCGTGTTTGACTATGCCTGGCTTCTCCTTTCCATTGTATAACAAACTCCAATAGAACATGGTCACTTCCACCGAATGATCCCACCACTTGTACCCCATTAACCAAGTCATCGTTGTTAGTTAGGATCAGATCCAAAATAGCTGACCCCCTTGTTGCCTCTTCCACCTTTTGGACCATGAAATTGTCTTACAGGCAAGTGAGGAATTTGCTAGACCTTGAGGATTTTGCTGAGTTTGACTTCCAGCAAATATCAGGATAGTTGAAGTCGCCCATCACTACTACATCTCTCTTTTCTGACTGTGTGGTCATCTGTTCTAGAAAAATATCATCCAATTCCTCAGTCTGACTTGGGGGTCTGTAGTAGACTCCTACCGTAACATCCTTGTTGTTTCTCTCCCCTTTGATTCTTATCCAGATGCTCTCCACCTGGCTTCCATGATTGATGTCCTGGATCTCTTCACTGGTGTAAATATCTCTGACATATAGTGCTATTCCTCCTCCTTTTCTGTTTGGCCTATTTCTCTTAAAAAGGTTATACCCCTCTATTTCCACATTCCAATCATGAGACTCATCCCACCAGGTTTCAGTGATGCCTATTATATCATATTTGCTTTGCTGTACTAGGAGTTCAAGTTCATCTTGCTTATTTCCCATGCTCTGTGCATTAGTGTAGAGGCATCACAGACCACGGGTCCCATTTACTTGTTGCTTGTGCAAATTTATTTGTCTCCCACTGTTGGGTCTTTGCACTTTTTTTCTTGTTTCCTCTATGTCTGTTTGACTATTTTCTCCAGCCCTTTCGCCTTCCTTAATATTGTCTCCCTTCCCCTCGGAACTCAGTTTAAAGCCCTCCTGACCAAGTTCTTGAGACTGTTGGCAAAAACGTATCTTCCAACTGGCGTGAGATGCAACCCGTCCGTTGCAAGAAGTCCCTCCTCATGGAACCGCAGCCCATGATCAAAGAATCCAAATCGTTCTCGCCGGCACCATCTGCGAAGCCAGTTGTTCACATCCGCTATTTTCCTCTC
Organism: Sceloporus undulatus; assembly: GCF_019175285.1. Taxonomy (NCBI): domain Eukaryota; kingdom Metazoa; phylum Chordata; class Lepidosauria; order Squamata; family Phrynosomatidae; genus Sceloporus; species Sceloporus undulatus. The sequence goes on from NC_056524.1 coordinate 212,613,830, forward strand.
CCTTCCTGGACCGTGCCCTTCAACTGGCAGAAGAGACGAGATGACAACCTGGGCATCCATTCCTTTCAGCTTCCTATCAAGCACCTTGTAATCCCTTTTGATGTTCTACAGGCTGTGTCTTGCAGTATCATTGGTTCCCACGTGGACCAAAAGGAAGGGGTATTGGTCAGTAGGCTTGACTAGTCTTGTCAGCTTCTCTGTCACATCAAGGATCTTTGCCCCTGGGAGACAACACACCTCTCAAGACACCTACAAATTACTGCTTCTGTACCCCTCAGCAAGGAGTCCCCCACTACGACCACACGCCTCCTACGAGGTTTAGCAGCGGATGTTCCCTTGGGTGGGACTCTCAGGCTTGCCTGCTCTGTCCCTGAAGTCTGTCCATGCTGCTCTTCTTCATCCTCCTTGATAAGGGAAAGAGCTTCGAATCGATTCTCTAGCTGCAAGCTCCCTGAACAATCCCTTCTTGGCCTACTTCTGTGTGTGACATTCCTCCAGCTGTCTGCCTCCTGTGTATGTGAAGTGACTTCCTCGGCTCCAGCATCTTCCTCTGTGTGGTATTCGTCCAGGATTGTTAGTTCTGTTGTGTCCAGGAAATCCTCCTGCTCCCTAATATGCTGAAGTGTAGGTACTCTGGACTCCAACTGCTGCACTTTCTCCTCCAAGAGGGCTACTAACTTGCACTTGGGGCATGTGAAGTTCTCCACTTCTGTAGGCAAGAAGACAAACATCCCACAAGTGTTGCAGGTGACTGCCGTGGTTCTGTCAGTGTCCCTACTGAAAAGTCTTAGGAAATTACTGGAACACGACTGTGGGCTTCCTCCTGAAAAAATAATCCTCCAGAAAAACACCAACGTTAAGCCCCTGATGTTTCAACAATTTGCGGCAGTGAGCTCAATCAACTCTGATTTTGCTGTAGATTTCCTCTCTCCTCCTCCTCTCTGTAGCAAGAACTCTTAACTTTCTCTTCTCCAGGCTAAACATCCCCAGCTTCCTATGTCGTTTCTCCCTAAGTCGTTCCTCAGCAAATACATTTCTGGTATCATTTCTGGCTTGATATATAGTATTTCCCCTATTGTATCATTTACTGCAGCTCAATATTTCCTTACTACCTTACAAGACAATCCACAGTGGTAGAAAGTTACAGGTTCCTCTTATTATGTCACGTCATTGGTCAACTTTATTACTGTTGTTATTATTACTTTATTCTTTTTATAGTCTGCCTTTTCCTGGAAACTGTGATTCAAGGAGGCCTACGAATTATGAAAAACAGTATTAAAACATACAAAACAAATATATGTCTGTCTGTGTTATTTTTTTTTATAAAAACCCTGAACTATCCATAGAACTAAACATATTTTAAATTCTTTTAAAAAAACAGGCTATTAAAAAAAATCAGACAAGCCAGCACATTATTAAAAGTCCATCACAATGAATTCATGAAAGCTTGCTAGAATAAGACAGTATACATTTGCCAATGGAAGGAGAGCAAAAGTGAGCCATCTCTAAGGTGGCAGTTCCAATGTCTGGGAGCAGCCACGGAAAAGGCCCTCCTTGTTCGCACCAAACATGCCTGGGAAGGCAGTGGGAAAGAGAGAAGGGCCCCTCCCAAAGATCTCAAAGCTTGAAAAAGCTCACTGACCCATCAAATAGCCTGGACCTGACCACAGAGGCCTTTATAGTCATAATCAGCACTTTGAATTGTGCTTGGAGGTGTATCGGAAGCCAAGGGAGCAGTTACAACAAGGAAGTTGTTAAGCTGCACGTAACAATTGGGTTACAACTCTTTGGACTAACTGAAGTTTTCAAGCAGTTTTCAAAGGCGCTCCACACAGAGTACATTATAGTGACCAAAATGAGATGTAACCAACACATGTTACCAAGGTCAGATCAAATTTATCCAGGAATGGGTGCAGTTGGCACACTAGCTTTAACTGTGCAAATGCATTCCCGGTCACCTACATCTTTGGGGAGCAGGGTGTAACCCTACCCAATACAGGCTAATAATACTGAGCATGTTAGTATTCCATGAATGTTAAATCCTATCACTATTGAGTTCCACACTCTTATACACTAGCTGTTTTAACATGGGTATCTTCTCTGAGCTTCAAGATGGATCTAAACATTACAACAGAGACAGGGAACCTATGGTTGAGAAAGTGTTGTCAGATGACAGTTCCTATCATCCCTGATCACTAGTCATGTTGGCTGTAAGCTGATGAGAGCTTAAATCAAAGAACATCTGGAAGCTCATTATGTCCCACATTTCTCCCCTCCCCAGTACAGTGGTACCCC
>NC_056524.1:212619124-212623414 GCF_019175285.1 Sceloporus undulatus
TGCGGACATATCCAAAAAAGCCCTTTTTATTGTTCTTAACCTCTCTAGCAAGACTGAGTTCATTCTGCGCTTTAGCTTTTCTGACTTTACCCTACAAATGCCTGCTATTTCTTTGAATTCCTTTTTCGTGATTTCCCCCTTTTTCCATTTCTTAGACATTTTCCGTTTCAAACTCAGCTCAGTTGAAAGTTCCTTAGTCATCCATCCTGGTTTCTTGAGACGTCTCCCGTTTTTCTTTCTCACTGGAACTGTTTGAAATTGTGCCTTCAGTATCTCCCTTTTGAGAAAGTCCCATCCGTCCTGAACTCCTTTATCTTTTAGTATTTCTGCCCATGGGATCGCCCTCAATACTTCTCTAAGTTTACTGAAATCCGCTCTCCTAAAGTCTAGGATGCGTGTCTGACTATGCCTGGCTTCTCCTTTCCATTGTACAACAAACTCCAGGAGAACATGGTCACTTCCACCGAAGGATCCCACCACTTGCACCCCATTAACCAAGTCATCCTTGTTGGTTAGGATCAGATCTAAAATAGCTGACCCCCTTGTTGCCTCTTCCACCTTTTGGACCATGAAATTGTCTTCCAGGCAAGTGAGGAATTTGCTAGGCCTTGAGGATTTGGCTGAGTTTGACTTCCAACAAATATCAGGATAGTTGAAGTCGCCCATCACTACTACATCTCTCTTTTCTGACTGTGTGGTCATCTGTTCTAGAAAGGCATCATCCAATTCCTCCGTCTGACTTGGGGGTCTGTAGTAGACTCCCACCGTAACATCCTTGTTGTTTCCCTCCCCTTTGATTCTTATCCAGATGCTCTCCTCCTGGCTTCCATGATTGATGTCCTAGATCTCTTCACTGGTGTAAATATCTCTGACATATAGTGCTATTCCTCCTCCTTTCCTGTTTGGCCTATTGCTCTTAAAGAGGTTATACCCCTCTATTTCCACATTCCAATCATGAGACTCATCCCACCAGGTTTCTGTGATGCCTATTATATCATATTTGCTTTGTTGTACTAGGAGTTCGAGTTCATCTTGCTTATTTCCCATGCTCTGTGCATTAGTGTAGAGACATCGCAGACCATGGTTCCCTTTTACTTGCTGCCTGTGCAAGTTTTTTTGCCTCCCACTGTTGGGTCCTTGCACTGTTTGCCTTGTTTCCTCTATGTCAGTTTGACTATTTTCGCCATCCCTTTCGCCTTCCTTAATATTGTCTCCCTTTCCCTCGGAACTCAGTTTACAGCTCTCCTGATCAAGTTCTTGAGACTGTTGGCAAAAACATTTCTTCCAACTGGCGTGAGATGCAACCCGTCTGTTGCAAGAAGTCCCTCCTAATGGAACCGCAGCCCATGATCAAAGAATCCAAATCCTTCTTGGCGGCACCATCTGCGAAGCCAGTTGTTCACATCTGCTATTTTCCTCTCCCTTCCTGGACCATGCCCTTCAACTGGCAGAAGATACGAGATGACAACCTGTACATCCATTCCTTTCAGCTTCCTACCAAGCGCCTCATAATCCCTTTTGATGCTGTGTCTTGCAGTATCATTAGTTCCCACGTGGACCAAAAGGAAGGGGTATTTGTCAGTAGAGGGCAGAAGACAGATATAACTGGCATGCCAGTCTTGAGGCATGCTCCTCCTCTCGCATGGAAGAGCTCAACTCATCAAAACCATATATACTGCTAATCTTTAAAAGCTACATTTTTTCTTTCCTTGTTCCCATTCATTACACTTCCTGGTAAAAGGATCTTTCATAATGTACAGAAGGGCATTATTAATGTATTTGAGCTATTTAAGGGAACAATTCCAAAGAGCCTAACAGGCAGTGTATTCTCATCTTGGAGGCTCCACTCCATCTAAAACAAAGCACTTTAGGGGCCTACTGATTCTTGGTTCTTCATGGGGCTTACTTCTACTCCCCCACCCTCCTCCAAAATAATATAAGGAATGAGAGAAAAGGAGTTAAGACAAGCATAGAGGCTGATATTGTTTCTTTCATCTCTAAGATATAGTCAGAGAGTACAAAGGCTGTAATTCCTTTTCCCTCCTCATCCGATGCCATACCTCAAAACCTATCCTTTTCTGAGCACAAACTACAGGAAGCCATCATGGAACCCTCCACGGAGGCTTGGGTGAGGGGATCAAGGGTGAATTTTCATTTCATCCTGTGACTCCTGGAACATATTTAAAGGACCACACGACTAAAACCTTAATAACCTTGATTCCAGAAGTACTAGTACCAAGTTAGTGAAGAGATGAGAAGGGTAAACATGAGAAAGAGGCCAAGAATTTACCTGACCAGAGCTCCCTCCATGTATAATGGAGTCTCACTCTGCACTTTTTCTGGTAGCAAAGCAGCTTGTGAACTATTTGAATGCAGCGCCTGGAGAAAAGAGAGAGAAAAACCTAATGTAATCAGCAGCATATATAATCACTTATTAGTAAGGCCAATTATTTCTAATAAAAATGGGAAATCTGTGACTCTTCAAATATTGATGAACTGTAAGCTTCCCTCATGCCTGATCATTGATTATATTGACTAGAATGAATGTGAGTAGAAGTTCTATCTCAGGTCAATAACAGCCTCATTAATAAGATAGTGAGTCAAATTAGCAGGACAGAACATTCACCTTATCTGTAAACCTACAGACATGTGCCAAATCACATTTTTATAACTGAAGAAAATAAAGTATTCTGGAAATAAGGTTCTAGTAGAGGCAAACAGAAAGATTTACGGTAACTAACAATTTTAACTAGCTATTTGACAGAGGCTAGTCCAAGACTGACAGTCCAGCTTGGAGTTTTTTAGACTCAATTACCTGGGTTGTTGCATGAAGTAAAATGAACAAGTTGTGGGAGTCTTTATTTCATTTATAGTTCAGACCATTGACATTGCCTCCAGAAATGCTGAATATAGTTAGTAATAAGGATGTATGTACTTCCATGGAAGTCTAAGCACATTAGTTCTTTTTTTCCAAAGGTAGCCACATGGACTTTGGCTACAGCACCTTAACACTGGACAGTGTCTTATCATCAGAGTTGCTATAGTCTTGACAGTTACTGAAGAGTTTGCAAGACCTGCACACAACACTTACTTCTCCACAGGAGAAATCCATAAGACAGGTGAAAATCACACTGGAACTGGTCTACAGTATATTTGAGACATTAAGCTACTAAGAAGCAGACCATGACAATTTTACTGTATAACCCTTTGTGGGCCCTGATGGGCAGGGTAGCAATTAGTGAATGCTTCCAATAAAAATGAATAGAAGAAATATGCAGGCAGCACTGGACAATAAATGGCATAGAATTTAAGGCCAGCCTTAGTTCCACTTTCACTACAAGGTACACTATTTCCTTAATACGTGACTGCATTAAAGCAGTTTGAAAACTCTAGGAGTCAGAGCTTGCCCCAGATGTTTTTTGTTGTCAAGAGTCAGTAGCTTCTGCTCAGGTTGGCTCAACTTGATTCTATAAACATGTTTTCTGTTTGAAACAAGAGCAATGAGATTTAAGAAAATAAGCTGTGTTAACCTGCACTTTCAATATCATTACCTAGAAAGGAACAATAACATCCAAAATCCACAGAACAGCAGTACCTTTATAGGGCCAAATAATGTTGTTGTTGTTGTTGTTGTTGTTGTGTGCCTTCATGTCATTCCCGACCTATGGCGACCCTAAGATAACTCTATCCTAAAATGCATAAAATACATGATGCTAGTTTTCAAAGCTCCACTTCCTTCTTCGCTGGCTCAATAACGGTATTGCTGTTTTGTAGATTTTGGATGTTACTGTATTTTGCTGTATGGCCAACACAGCTACCTTGGATGTGTTTTCTAGAGTGGAACAATAACTCAAGAGCTCATAAATTTTGAGCTACCATTGAATTGGACAAGATCAATCCTTTCATTTTAAGAGAAAAAGGAAATTGTCAACTTATTGTTTTTAGGACCGCCAATCTGGAAAACAACACAAAGGTTAGAAAGGGCTTACATCCAAACAAGCCTTATGTCTTTGGAATAAATGATTCACAAAAATAAATATCAAAAATAGTGTCCCAAGATTTGTATTTGGATATATGGTTCCTATAAACTATACATGGTTCCTATAAAGTGGGTTCGTTTAATCTATCACTCTATTAATGCACTGGTACCTCAAGTTTATTTTTGGCCTTTTGCAGGCCATTATCATTAGAGTTCATCATGAGCCTTCCTCTACCGCGCCCTCAACACCACCAGCCATCTCCAAGCCAAACTGGGAGGCTGCCTGTGCCTTTATCCACCAAAGTAACAGC
>NC_056524.1:212623439-212685702 GCF_019175285.1 Sceloporus undulatus
AACAGCTGAAGCTGTTTAATATTGTTTTCAGGACCAGGAATGGGGGGGGGGGTTTGAGAATGGAGATTTTCTAGTGTATTTGTTTTGCCATGTTAATTGCTATGCATTTATTGTTATTTTTATTGTTGTTGTGAACTGCTTTTTGCTATTTATTGCTAGTGTGATTTGCTATGTTTTTTTGTTATTGTTATTTACTATGTGTTTTTTTACTATTGTAACCCACCCTGATTCCTTGTGATTGGGTGGGATAAATAAATTTCGTTGTTGTTGTTGTTGTTGTTATTGTTGTTGTTTGTTATTATTTTATTATTATTATTATTATGCTGAGTAATGATTATCTCACAATCTTTCATCCCACATGCATTCGTGGGTTTTTGTTTAGTGTATTTAGGCTCTTTTATTTTGTTTCCTTATGCTCTGAAATCCTTTCAAGCTTAAGGCTTTTGCTCTCTTTCTGTTGATTAAGTAATTTAGGAAAGCTCTCAGAAAGAATGGCATTCATTTCATTTCAATTTCTTGGCACATTGAACAAAAGCGTGAGGCACCTGAGTTTCAAGGAAGCCCTGAAATTGGGCAGGCCTTCTTCTGGCCCCAGAAAATGTAATTTTAGTCAAAGCTGAATTGACTGCTTATGAATACTTCAAAGTGTTTCAGGGCCCTATTCACCAGCAATTACTTACCCATAAAGGTCCATGGGAAACTCTTTCATCATATGCGTTATAATAAACTTACCATCAGATCTGGAGCAAAAGATACAGAAATAACCACTTGACTATGAGTCTTAGAACCTATAACCAGTTTACTATACCACAATTAGGAGCAATCCATACAAATCGAATTAAGTAGCAAGGAAGGAGAAATACTTGGTGGAGAGACTGCATCCTGTAGCCTATTCTTTATCTTTCACACTTATGTGGGAGAACTGCCAGCATTGACCCATAATCAGATTATTCAACAATTTCATAGACTCCTAGAATCTTAGGCCTGTTACAGACAGCCAAAATAAAGCTGCTTCGAGTCACAGTGGAGGTATGGTGTTTCAATGATGCATGCGTCCTAAGAGTCCAGAAGTCGCACCAAAGCCACACTCCAGCCCTAAGGACTGGAGCGTGGCTTTGGTGCGACTTCTGGACTCTTAGGACGCCTGCATCATTGAAACACTATACCTCCACTGTGACTCGAAGCAGCTTTATTTTGGCCTGTCTGTAACCGGCCATAGAGTTGGAAGAGACCACAAAGGCTATCTAGTCCAACCTCATCTGCCATGCAGGAACTCTGAATCAAAGCATACCTGACAGATGGCCATCCAGCCTCGGTTTAAAGACCTACAAGAGGGAGACTCCACCACTCTCTGAGGGAGTGTGTTCCACTGTTGAACAGCCCTTACTGTCAGGAGTTCCTCCTAATGCTGGGGGAATCTCTTTTCCTATAGCTTGCATCCATTGTTCTGGGTCCTGTATAATTTAATTAAACTAGACTTCAGCTTCAATTTATTTTATTTTCCAGGAATCAAGATATGATTGTGAGAAATGCCTGCTTTGAGAGGAAACTCTGTGTTTTGTTTTATTTATTTATTGCACTTACATCCCACCTTTCTCCCAAATGGGATCCATTTTTTCCATTTAAGTGCTAAGCATCACATCTGGCAAATGCTCCCACCTTCTCCACTGTCCCCAAATCACAAGATACTTCTGATGCCTAGAACTGCAACTATTTCAAATATTGTCACCACTGAAAAAAATCCTGAAGGAAACAAGTTTTAGAAAATTATTGTGATGAGGGATAATAGGTGTTCCTTGGAGCTATGGACATGATCTAAAGCAGAATCAATTTGACCAAAGTAGCTAAAAACGTTCATTTATTCTGAGCCAATACCGTGGTATAATATCACCATGTTTCCATAATACTCCCTAATTTGAGGTGCATATCTGTGCATTCTAGGATGGATGAGGTAACAAAGTATTTTCCTGTATTGTTTTTCCCCCATTGTATTCAAAAGACTGCAGGAAGAAGAAGCTTTAAAATAGTGTTCTGAGGACAGGTGCTACTCTGCAAGTTATTGGTTGGCAGTCCACATCAAGCTTCCAGGAAAGACAGAAGCAGTTATAGTCAATGGCATAAATACCAGCGCCCCGCATTATAGGTGGGCACGCCATACGCAGCTTCCAGCATACACTGGAAGCTGCGCCAGAAATTTTTTTCTTATGACCGGAAGAAGTAATGGAGTGTGTACCGCATGCACGAGTCCTGTTACTTCTAATGGGCCTCGAGCTACACATTTTCCCTTACACAGGGGGGTCTGGAACAGTTCCTGCATAAGGGAGGGCACACTGTATAGTGCCAGTCTCAAGTACATTGAGAGGAGGGAATTCTGCCCGACCCCACATCAAACAGCTTGAGAAGCACCGCTTTAAAGGGTCCCTTCATTCTGTCATTCACACTGGCTTATCCAGTTTTCCTACTGATAGTCTTTAGTACTTGATTTTATTAATGTGCCACTTGCTTGAGTATGTTAAATTTTAGTGCATTCAGTAACCAACTCTGGCAAAACAGACATGATAAGTCTCTGAAAACCTTTGGACTATGTATAAATGTATTACAATATGCAATGTATTTTACAACACTGCAACTAGTTTTAGGTGGATTTATCTTAAAGATTTGTTTTTCACCCCTGCCAGAAGAAAAGGATGGGGAGAAAAGGCTAAAGGATGCTATACTTGTAAATCATGCACTTCAGAATAAACTATCTAGCGACAGTATCCCCCAGATTGTTTCAGCTGCTCATCTCTTGAGCTGCTCTCATCTTTAGAGAAGCTGCTGACCAAATCTGTCCAAGTATACTTACCTAGCACTGCACAAACCAGAGGCCGACAGGGAAGGTTCTTGTCAGCACGCTTTCTTTCTGTGTCTCATAGGCTTCAAAACAATATATATAAATAGTCAGGTATTGTTGAACAGCATCAACACAGTACCAGTATCTCAGCTGTTTTCCACAGAAATACAAACTCCCACACCTTCCCATCTTCTATCACAGAGGATGCAGTACACAGAAACCAGGACAGTGGTGCCTCGGGTTACGAATTAATTCGTTCCGCCGCCGCTTTCGTAACCCGAAAAGCATTCGCAAGCCGAAATGCCATAGGCGCTAATGGGGAAAAGCCGCGATTTGTGCGAAAAAGCGCCGAAAAAGCACCAAAATTTTCTTCGATACCCGAAATAACCTTCGTAACCCGGAACAGTTATTTCCTATGGGATTTTTTCGTATCCCGGAAATTTCGTAACGTGGGTATTTCGTATCCCGGGGTCCACTGTATCTTAATCCAGGGCCTGATGCACTCAATCCTCATACAACAAATTTTACGTTAGCTGAGATAAGAATTAGCTGAGATAAGAAAAGAATTTATTGTGTTAAGATTTATTAATGGTATAAATGCTGCACTGCAGCAGGAAGAAGCCTAAACCGGTTCCATTTGCTGTGGAGGATCCCAAACCCAATAGACTCAAATCTCCCAAGCACCTCATAGGCCATCCCTGCCTTCAGTGAAAGCTATATCTGTGAGACAAGGCTGGCAATTTTAAGTTTCATAGCCACAATAAACTCTCTCTCTTCTTCTGAGTTTGGAAACTAAAAGATAAAAGTGCAAACTAAGGCCCGGTACAGACGGGCCCTTTGCAGCACACCCATGACGTGCTCGGGTTGTTCAGGGCAGGGCGTGCACACGCCCTGCAACCCTAGCACGTCATGGGTGCACCGCAGCTGCACGGCACCATCTAGATGGTGCATGCAGAGAACATCCAGCGCTCAGCGTCCAAACAGGGCTGCGCCGCTGGCACGTCATGACATGTCGCTGGCACTTTGGCGCGGCTCAAGTGGCGTGCAAAAAGGAGCTGCTTCCACACACTTCTTTCTTGCTGCGCAGCAGTACCACGCATTTAGTTGCTACGGCGCGCTGCAGATCAAGGAGAGGTGCCTCCCCGGTTGCCTCTTTTTGGCGCTCGTACCATGCCTAGTTCCCAGCAAGAAGTGTGAAAATGTCTTATCTATGAAATGTTACACCCAGATTGAAAAGTTCCACTCGCTTTCAAACTATTCTACTTGCCATAATGTAACCTTTCCCTAATCCTGACAGTTTGCTGTTGACATCCATGAGATTTATAATTTATGATAATTTCTCTCTTTTGTACACTAACACACTGATGTAGCCACTATCTGAGCTTTTGGAAGCTGCAATACCAGTGACTTTCTTCTTGCACATTACTCATCCACTACTAGAGAGAATAATGAGCTAAATTTGTCTCAAGTTTTTATCCATTGATTGGAAGAGAGCGAACTTCACCAACAGGTCACTTCAATTATCATTGGTACTGGAGAAGAAAGATCATAATAGGAAAGTTCCTCTGATTACTCTTGATACTTTGCTACAGAAATATTAAAAACTATGCTAAGATAGATAACAGTATAATAATATTAATAATATAATAATATTTATATTTTCCCGCCTCTTCCAGAGGATCGAGGCGGGATTACAGTCGCGCTAAAACACATACATCAGTATAAAATACATATAAAAATACTCAATAAAAATACATTATCTTAAAGCAAACTCATCTTCAAGTGTAATGCAGTAGATCATAGAATGAAGGTGTCTCTTACATAAGGTCAGGTGGGTAAGCTCGCTGGAAGAGATCCGTCTTAAGTGCCCTATTAAACGCTTCCAAGGAGGGTAATAAGACAGATCTCTTCTGGAAGGACCATTCACACAATTTGGAGCAGCTGCTTGTGAAGGCTCTCTGGGAAGTTGATATGAGCCTAGGTGATTGATGTTCTAACACATTCTTCCCAGTTATTCTTAGAGTGTGGGGCGGATTGTGTAGGGAAAGCGTTCCCGCAAGTAACTCAGGCATAAGCCATGTAGGGCTTTAAAGGTAATAACCAACTCCTTGTATTGTGCCCGGAAGCTAATTGGCAGCCAGTGGAAGAGATTTAGGACAGGTGTTATATGGTCAAACCTGGACGAAACCAGTGGACCAATCTGGCTGCCGCATTTTTGTGTGTGTGTGTGTGTGTGTGTGTGTGTCTTGTCCCTCAGCCTTCCCTTGCAGCCAGAGCTAACAAACAGCTGGGAGACGGGGGGGGGGGGAGTCTGCCTCCCTGTTTGAATCCCTGTGCGTTCTCCCCTGTGTGTATGTGTGCGTGCGTGCACGTGCATGCATGTTATCCCTCAGTCTTCCTTCATAGCCTAGCAAACAGCTGCTGAGATAAGAGAGAGAGAGAGAGAGTTTGTCTCCCTGTTTGAGTCCCTGCACGCTCTCCTGTCTCTCTCTGTGTGCCTTATCCCTCAGCCTTCCTTTGTAGCCAGAGCTAACAAACAGCTAGTGAGGCAAGGGAGAGAGAGAGAATATGCCAAGGCTTGTACCCCGTTTTGCAAGCCATGAGCTTCAGAAATCCTGGAGGTGAAGAGAAGAAAGGGGGGGGGGGTTCTGCAAGCCATGAGCCTTGGAAGTCCTGGTGGTAAAGGGAGGGGGAAAGAGAGTGTGTGTGCTGAGGTTTGTTTCCCCATTTTCCATCCCAAGATTGTAACCTTTGGGAGAGGTCCAGAGAAAGAGATGTAGGGAGGGAAGTGGTGCTTTGTTTCCCCCCTTCAGATCTTTTGTAATGTGTCCCAGTGTTTGACCCTCAACTTATAATAATAATAAAAATTTTATTTATATACCGCTTTTCCATTGATCAAAGCGGTTTAACAACATGTAAAACTTACAATATAAAAACATCAATATATTAAAAACACAGTAAACAATAAACCATATCTCATGCCAGCTCAACAGTGCTGTCAGAAGGGGGGGAGAGCATTCGGGAGTCAGGAGTCAGGGGTATGCCTGCTCAAAAAGGTGTGTTTTCAGCCCCTTCTTAAATTGGACTAAGGAGGTGGCTGAGCGGAGCTCGCCGGGGAGCGAGTTCCAGAGCTTGCGAGATAGAAGGCCCTCCGGGTGATAGACAATCGCCTCCGGAACTCTACATTACCCCGGCTGATGAGTGCCGGGCGGTATGGAGAGAGGTGGTCCTCCAAGTACCCTTATCAATGAGTCATATTAAAATCCATTATTTTGGCCCCAAAACTGCCCTCAACATATTTGTGGTCAACTTATACATGAGTATACATGGTACTTTCCTCTGCCTAGGATCAGCAGCCATAAACATCCTTTCTCCTACTCCAAATCAGCATGCATGTTCTCTCTCTTTCTTATATACATATATCATCCACTTACATCACCAGGATACCTCATTGCCCCTCACAGCATCCCACACTGTTCCTGGGTGCCAACTCCTGTCTTTACCAAGTTAATCTCCACATTGTTCTACACCTCCCTCCCTGTCTTTACAAAGCTACCCCTCACTGCATTCTCTGCTGTCCCAACAAGCCCCCTGTTGATTCCTCTCTGCCCAGCTACTTCACAGCCCTTCTCTTTGCTCCTACTTTTACTACCTTTACTACTACTTTTTCCCCATACTCCAGTGGAAATGGGGTTTCCACTTTTTTCCCATTTTGAAACATTTATTACAGGAATTAGGCTTGCTACAAAGCACACAGCACCAGCCAAGACTTCAGCCATTGCACTATCATTAATTTCTCCAGCCGGTTTTTCCAGCATAGCCCTAGAAACATCTGGGGAAGCTAAAAGTGGATGATATATGTATATATGAAAGAGAGGGAACATGCATGCTGATTTGGAGTAGGAGAAAGGATGTTTATGGCTGCTGATCCTAGGCAGAGGAAAGTACCATGTATACTCGTGTATAAGTTGGCCACAAATATAAGTTGAGGGCAGTTTTGGGGCCAAAATAATGGATTTTAATATGACTAATTGATAAGTTGAGGGTTAAACACATGTGTGAACTGCTTTGATCTGGAGGAAAAGCGGTATACAAATAAAAGTTTATATATATAGTTTATAAAAGGACGGGGCACCTGAAGTCAGGGTCAGTACTGTGTAACATGTCCTGACACATGAGAGGACTTTATAAAAGGACAAGAATGCATAAGTACCAGTGGTTGACTGCACAAGCATTTAGTTGGTCAAAGTCACTCTAAAATCTTCCTAGGAAAGGAAGATCCTAGAGAGCCTTCAAGTAGATAGTAATGGAATTCAGAAAGGGAATATATATGAGGGAAAGACCCTTGAAAGTAAAGAATCCATACCAAGATGCCAGAGGAAGACTCAAGGAGATGGACATTCCAGAGCCCCCTCAGGATGAACTGAGACATCTAGGTTATGCTGAGGACCAGTTCACTGGTACTGGTTAAAGTGTCCATGGGTCAAATCCTTAAACACGGGCTAAAGAAGGATATACTTAATAAACAAGTAAACAAACTAATAGTGTAAAAGTCCTAGAGAGCATGTAAATGGTAATAAGATAAAGAAAACTACAGTGTGCCCTTGCTTAACATGGGGGAGCCATTCTCGACTCCCCCACGCAAAGCAAATTACACATATGCTTGAGCCCCATTTAAACGAACGGGGCTCGTGTATGTGGCAGTGTGGCGGTGCGCGACACAGGCGCGCACCCTATTAGTCCCTATGGGACGCACCTCCCCGTGCGGCTTTCAGCATATGCTGAAAGCTGCATAAAGCAGCTTTACTGTTACTGTATTCACTGTGCTGTCCTTGGTGAAGCAGCAAAATACCATTTTGGCTTACTTATTCTGTAATTTTGTAACTTAGTATTCTATAAATGCTAATTTCCACCCTACACACACTTAAAAAAAAACAGCCTGTGTAATTGTATTGCTTTATGCTGCCTGCAGTGTGACTATACCTAATTATAAAGAGAAAAGAGGTGCAAGTGAGAATATCATCCTAAATTTTAACAATTTCCAGTGAGATAGATTCCTAGGAATTCCACCCTTCTGACAACAATTAGGTAGAGAAGATATGCCAAAGACATTGCCCAGGGCTCTGGGAAGGTTATATTTTCAAAAATATTTAATTGTAGATTATCTATTATTTTAGATTCTATTAGTGGCAATGAAATTAGCAAATTTGTACTATAAGAAAACTAGAGCAAGATACGCAAAGAAAATACTGACTGTTCTAAGTACTTTAAATTTCAACCTGTCTGGCATTTGTCTCACTGAGAGAAATTGGGCATGTAGAACCTGTTTTACCACAGCTCTTTTTGCAGTTTTTTTGCAGTTGGCAAATTACATATGTCTTATGGTTTGTTTAAATCTCTCCTAAAGCCATAAGAACATCAGTAATTTTATCAAGAGCAAATTTCTAACTCCATCATATCATGCCTGACAAGCAAATCCTTATACAAATCTCTAAATTGGAAATCAAGGAGCATCCTGCAAACTTGAATATTTGTGCTACTGCATACATAAAACCACTCTTACTCTAGTTTGTAGAGCATACTCCAGATGAATCATTTATTAATGTAGTTTAAAACTGGCACTCTGCAGTTTAGCCTGGATTCCCAGACACCCAAATGTGGATCAAGCCAATATTTTATTCAGTATGTTTGTTCATGTTTAGTAACTGGGTGACATATCTTTATTATGGGGGAGGGAGGTTACATCTGCAGCTCCATGTTAATCTGGGTCTTTTGGGGATTAATTTATAATGTTCTACTGAATTAGAATTACCTCAAAAAAGCTCTTTAACAAAGTCAGTTATTTAACATACATTAAATGGTATTTAATCCACATTAAGGACATTTTCAAATTTTTCCTAGACCCATCATCCATACTTGAAACCAAAGCACTTGTTCACCCAAAATTACAAAAAAACCTAAGCAACCAACGAATCTTTATTCCAAGGTTGTTAAACCAGGTCTCTTGATGGGAAGACTCACCATTCTGTGCAAGTTGACTCGGAAATTCATGTTGTCATCATGCAAGAAAGCATTTGCATATTGGTCCTATTGAAGAAAGAAAGAAGCTGTAAGTATGGTTACTCTAAAGCAATACTGAAAGACAGCATAACTGCTGAAAATACAAGTAAACAGTAGTTCTGACCAACAGTTTCCAACTGACCTCTGATTTAGTTGACTATCCCACTTCAAAAAATGGATTATAGTGAAAGCTTACACAAACAACTATTTTGCCTGCTCTCCATTGGTAATCCTAGCGGAAAGTATGAGAAAAACTTTAGCATGCTCTGTAAAATTCAGACAAAGCTTCTCTTGCATCTTCTGAAAGGAACAGTGAACTTTAAAGTGGAACTCGGATGAACCCATCGTTAAAATTATTCCAAACTGATCCACCAAAAAATAATTAGTCCACAGTCAGATCCTGTTCCATTATCAATCCTAAATCAAATCATGCTTTGTACAATGCAAGAATGAGATGAAAAACTCATTCCACTTTACTTCTGTAATCAGTATGTCCTGGTTAGACTATTTTGTACAAGGTACTTCAGTAAATTAAAGTTACAGTTAGTAGCAGTTTTTAATGGAAGAAGTAGTTAATTCTTAACACCATGAAGTGCCACTTCAAAAATTCAACACAATACACAGTATTCTTACAAGGCAACCTTCCCCTGCCTGGAGGCTTTCAAATGTGCTGCCCTATGACATTCATTCATCACCAATGGCTGGGGCAGGTGAATACAGGGGAGCTATTATAGGCAGAAGGGTCTTGCCTTAGTACTTAGCAAAACATACTTTCTCCCTTTCTATAGAGCACAGCTGGGCAAAGTACATGACGCATGTGGCCCCTGGATCATACTTTTGTAGGTAGTCCCTGAATTCCTCCACCAGCCCATATATATATATATATATATATGCGCGCTGCAATTTTTCAGCCAGGTTTTTTACTCAAAACCACATAGAAAGCTGCCCAGAGTATTTAAAACATACCAAAATATTCATCCTAGAACCACACACTACACCCAAACATCTGTGTTTTTTTTCTGCAGCCCTTCTCACAATAGTGAGAGAAAATGACACAATGTCACTTCTTATCACCATTTTGAGAAGGGCTGTAGAGGAAAACAGAGCTATTTGGGCTTACAGTGAGAATTACGGCCATGGCAGGGTGGTTGTGGGGATAAATGACCCAGGCACCCATGAGATTGCCCACCCTCACGTTAGAATCGGTTCTTGATAATATTTTTTATCCATCAGAAAAATATGACTGCCTTTGGAGATTGGAAAACACCAGGGCATAGCATCAGAAGCCAAATCATGCCTATGCTACCTCCTTCCCACTTTCATCTTTCTCTCACTTGACCAAAATACTGTACCTTTTTCTTACTTTGGAATAATAATAATAGCATTTGATCTTCCCAGACTCCCCAAACTGCCCTTTCTCTGTCATAAAATATGACTGAATCATCCCTACAAGAAGCCTCCAGGAGCAGTGCTTCACCTTTTAAACAGGCCACAGGTGCACCCTACACTGTTTGACATTTTCAAAAATCAGATATGGGTTTCTGGGTTTATTTGTTTGGCATTTTTGACAGCCTATTATGGCTCCTCAGGTTATTGGAGATGCCCCCCCCCCCAGGCCCAAAATCTACCAAAGATATCCACCCTCACTCTAGAACTGCCTCTCTTTTTTCCCCATCATGGAAAGCTAAGTAAAAGTAAAAAGGTAAAGGTAGTCCATTGACATGAATGTCTAGTCGCAACCGACTGCAGGGGGTAGCGCTCATCTCTGTTTCTAAGCCAAAAAGCCAGTGTTGTCCGAGGACTCCTCTGGTGGTCATTTGGCCAGCATGACTGCACTGAACACTGTTACTTTCCACTGAGAAGTGGTACCTATCTATGTACTTGCATTTGCATGCTTTCGAACTGCTAAATTGGCAGAAGCTGGGACTAGTGACAGGAGCAGCACCTGGGTCTCAAACTGGAACACCTGGGCCTCAAACTGCCAACCTTCCTATCTTCCAGTCATTAGAATTGGCATCTTAACTGCTAAGCCACTGCATCCCTACTTAAATAGTCTCTCATAAATTCATTCAACCATTCAGTGTAGGAATACATTTGGCCCTCTCTTTCATCAGGCTTCTGATTTGCAAATATGACTGCCTGTGGATTACCACACCACACATCATTCAAGTATGTGCGTACACATTGCCGTCACTAAATAAAATGATCATCCACATTTTTCAGCATCTGTGGGGCTGCCTGGAAGTGAACCTCCACTGAGTGTCCACTGTATATGTAATAGAAAAGATGAAAGAATATTTTCAGAGTGTTGGGTGGTAGCAAATGGTTAACTTTCAGAACAACATGGACAACATTTCAGCTTCCAGAAGAAAAGAGGCTAAGGTGCAGTACAGACCGCCGAAAAACGTTTTTACTCCAAAGGGACGGCATGGCACAGCCCCCAAACTGTGCACCGTCTGTCCAGAATAAAAAGAACCTGGAAAAATCAGGTTCTTTTCCCACCGGCATAGTTACGTCGTGAGCGTGCCAATGGCGCACTCGTGACATAACTGGCATGGCTATGTGTCTGTTACGTCATAATGGCGGTGCCAGTGCACACAGGGCGACACCATTATAGTACCGCCAGTACATGCTAGGGTTAGGAGCCATGCAGTTGCAGCGCAGTCCCTAACCCTAACTGCACCACCACCATGCCACAAAGGGCCCATCTGTCCCAAGCCTAAGAAATGCCAATATAGCTTCAAGTCATAAACTAGAGATTAATGCATGTGCTAATGAGATGAAGTATATAGGCAAAAGGACCTACCTCAGCTATGCAAGTCAGGATAATCAGACAAAGTTTGCCGCTATGGAGCCGGTGTTCATCTGCAAATGAACAGCAACAGGTCTCATATGAACCACTAAACTTTGATGTGCCAAAGTGTCAGTATATGGATCAGGAAACATATAGCTCCACAAACAGAGCAGAGCAAGAGGTGAGATACTAGCAGCACTTCATCCACTAGTGTCAAATTGTTACTAGAGGCCTATAACAAAGTGTTTGCTTTCAAGCAAAAGATTTTTACCCTCTTCTCCTTTTCCATCTTCAATATTACTGTATATACTCATGTATAAGTCTAAAAATGTTGTGAAGTCGAAGGCTTTCATGGCCAGCATCCATGGTTTTTTGTGGGTTTTTTGGGCTATTTTGAACTCTTCAAAAACATGGCCACAAAGCCTGAAAAACCCACAAAAAACTCTATAAATTTTAGTCAAAAAATTGACCCAAGAAATCTGAGTCAACCTATTCTCGGGTCAATATACGTACTGTACTTTAACTGTTATGTATATAAAAAGGAACCATCCCCTGGTGAAAGGGAAGAGTGTAATCTGTCCTGGAAGCATTGACCCCCTTCTACTCTCTCATCCATCCAGCCTATAGTGTAAACACAAAGTTATTCCTGCTGGAATTTTGTAAGTTCTTTGGCATTGTTTTCCTTTGCTTTATAGATTCTTTGTTACATGCTCCTAAAGTTTACTCATGACTTATCCACAGGTCATATCAAAATCCATAATTGTAGCCCCAAAACCTGACCTCGACTTATACATGAAGTCGACTTATAGTTGAGTATATACGGTAATCATTTCTGCTGTTTTTTGACTATGGAATAAAGCCACTGGTCTTACTTACACTGCAAATATATTATTTTTGTTTGAATTTATCTTCATGTAGAAGTGAATGCACCAGATAATGTAACAAGCTCTCAGTGACTCACAGTGGCTCAGTTCAGATGATTACATCTTGGTTTAATAAGCCAGGATATGCCTGACCTTCATGCAGACTTTTTGCTTCAGATTCTTCACTTTGTGCACACAGGGAAACAAGCCAGAAAGCCACAGTTTAGCAAAGCTTGCCATTGCATCTTAATGGGCAAACTATGTTTAATGGCTTCTCAGTAACTTATATAAAGCCATGATTTAAAGTTAGCTTCCAAATCCTACCAGGTCTTAAAGGCATTAGCCATAGCCCCCCAGTTAGATGTAACACTGTCACTGCTAAATATCAAACAAAGAGGAAGGATAGGGATGCACAAGCCAGAGGTTCACAAGTTCCTTTCCTGTCATGATAAACCATGATTTATTGGGACATTAAAACTATTCCTACGGTCACTTATTAGTGATATATAGCCATATATGGGTATATTTAATGGCAGGTTACACTCCTAGTCCAAGTGATGACAGTTTAAAAACAAGCTAAAATGCATCTTTTCAAGCAAGGAAGAGGAAGAAGCCCCAGAGAGTGCTATTACCCTGGAGCCTTGTTATCTTTTCACTGCAAACTCTTGAAGCTTACTGTTCAGGTGCTCCTACAGTCATGCTTCTTCATCAGGAATTGGAAGGCAAGCATTACTGCCCAATGCTGAATACTTGAGCTTTAGATTACTCACATTAAAGGTGAAGTAGTATGTTCAGGCACAAACTACTGGATATGAATCTGCACCTATACAGAGTAAAGCTTTATGCTGTAGCACTGGAATAGATTACTATTCTTTACAAACCCTAAGCGTATCTTAAAATAGACATCTCCCCTGAGATGTCAGTTTTTGCTCTTTGAAACATGCCAAACAAGAGCTGTAGTGAAGTTCTGCTAGCAAAAAGTTTTATGCAGGTATGTACCTGACAAAGAGGGGCACATGGGAATATTTAACAAATAGGGGACACTAACATGGAAAGGGTGCTCAGTGGGATTTATTTATAAAATGTTAACCACCCTGAGAATTTGAGAGGTGGCCTAAGAATCAATAACAAAACAATAAGAACAGTGTGGCTGCTGCACAAGATGACACACCACTCCAGCTGTAACAGTCATCATTCAACCCTTCCAATGGTAAAGACAAAATTACTCAGCAATGATTAATTACATTCTGATCTAAAAACAAACACACAGAATTTAGAAACAATTCTAAATAAAATATTTATTTATAGAGGAAAAATGGCAGCTCTTTCTCAGAAAGAAAATTAAATTTGACTTACAGCACCTGTTGTTACAAAGCACAAGAGACAGAGACAGTGAGGTCATGTTGTGTCATTTAATGTTTCCATGCACCATTCTGATAACTGCAATGGAAATTTCAAAGGACTGAACGATCCACAACAGCAAGGCTTGTGGGGAACATATCTATAATTCTTTCTTAAGTTGTTATCAAGTCTGGAATTTTATAAAAATACCCCCAAAATCCCTATCCCAAAATGCATCTGTGGAGGTAATCAGGTGGCCCCCTTTCCCTGGCATCACTTGATCATAGGAGCCTCTAAGCAAGCTCTGCATCTATAGGGTGAAGTATGTCTCCTAATGACCCTAATGGAAAGGCATTATGGGAGCTGCCCCTTAGTTGCCATGGCCTGAAAGAGGAGAGACCACGTAGGCAGCAGCCTTACTTAGGAGCTGCAAACAGGAAAGATTCCTTCACACCTAGGAGACAGATTTATGACTGAGAGATGCTTCACAGATACAAGCCATTCCGTTTTCCCATGGCAAAGGATGCCTATAGATCAAGTGATGTGTAAATTTGGTGTTACTTTGATGTAGGACAAGAGCCTCCACTGGCTACGTGACTAGGAACCTATTTAAAACCCAGTTTTTCCTTTGTTCGAAGTTCCATGTTGGTGGCAGGCAGGCACTCTGTCAGTCTGCTTCTCCTGGTTCCATGCACCCCTTTCCCCATTTTCCTTCAGTGTTGCTGCATCTACCTTGATTCCGAGGGAAACCATTGCAGGCAAGCATTTCCATTAGAAGGCCTTGTGTTCTCTTTCCATTTTTCCTCCCTTTTCTTCTATTAGCCTTGAGTGATTGCATGAGTGAATGTATGAGTGTGAGTGTGTCCCCCTGTGCATCAATAAACTAGGGTGCTTTCTGCACCGGCATTTGGGACGTCCAGAGGACGTCCTATTTTTAAAAAGGGGCGTCTCTTATAGACGCCCCTGGGCCTAGTACGGACTCCGTCTGTACAAGATGGCGCCGGCCCTTCTACATGGCCGGCGCCATCTTTGTGTATCGGACGCTGAGCGTCCGTACGGGTCGCGTCCTTTGTGACGTAGCGAGTGCGCCCCTGGTGCCTCGCTACGTCGCAAATGCGACGGAAAAAGAAGCTCCATTTTGGAGCTTCTTTTTCGGTCCGCGCGGGAGTCGCGCCGTGTGGAGGCTCCGGCTCCCCCGCGGACCTACCGGTGGCGGCGGCAGAGCGCCGCAAAGTGGCCGTATGTACCCCGCCTAGATTAAAATTCAAAGACTTTGCCTTTGCCTCAGTTCCTGGAAGTTCTGGTCCCTTTGTAAACAGGCTGAGATTCGATCCAAGAGGGGTACTTGTAAGGAGCCCCATATTGGTATGTTGAGCTAATTAATATTCCCCAAAATTTGAGCAGATATCCTTACAAAGTCTCATCTGGCTAATATGAACTACAGTTTTCCTTACTTTTCCTTCCCTTCTGAACTAGGGCTTCATGGTCTCCAGTAATTGCTCATTATCATTTTCTGGATGTGAAGAACTTTCATCTCTATGAGGAGTCCAGGTATATTTTTTAATGCTGCCACACTTGTGACACCTTTTTTTCTTCTCAACAGATTTCAGAAATGAAAAGTTGTGCCAATACAATTGCTTACCTTTGGTGTCCTGCATGACAATGGAGCTGTACTTTAAGAAAGTTATCAGCAGGTTGCTGGTCTGCACATCAGCATCCAGAGGTAGCTCCACAGTGCTTATAACTAGGAAAGGTCAGATAAGCTTTATTGATCACCAGGAGTTTCCAAATCCTTCATGGCTTCCATTATGGCAGCACCAAATCTCACAGGCATTTTTCTTGTCTTCACAAATTTTGCAATACCAGGCAATGCTACTAAAAATCAACCAAGTCTTGGAACAAGATAAATAAAGATAAACTGGCTCATTATATCCTAGGAATAAGAGAACAGCTTCCACAACAAAAAATTACAGAACTGCCCAAGGAAACAGATGTTTTTGTAGTATTTTACCACCTGCCTAATATCCTGTTCTCTGGGAAGAATCACAGAATCATAGAGTTGGAAGAGACCACAAGGGTCATCTAGTCCAACCCATGCCATGCAGGAATTCACAATCAAAGCACCCCTGACAGATGGCCATCCAGCTTCTGTTTAAAGACCTCCAAAGAAGGAGATTCCACCACACTCTGAAGCAGTGCGTTCAACTGTCAAACAGCTTTTACTGTCAGCATGTTCTTCCTAATGTTGAGGTGGGATTCTTTTCCTGTAAAATTGTAGTCTTAAATGATAGAAACTCAAAAACTTTAATTGGATTGTTGTTGTTCCTAACTGGCCATCCTAAGACAACTACATCATTGAAGAAATATTATTCCAACATATTTTTCACTAATTCCCCTTTCTTGCAAAATCTTTTCAAATATTTCAATAACCACTCAAGGTCTTTATCCAAACATGGGATAAAAGAAGAAGCCCAGATCCAAGCTTCACCTGATACCCATGCAAATATATCATTTTACTCCCTTTACTTTCCTTCTAAGAGTATTAAGGGGCTAGCCTAAAGAAAGAGACTCCTCCCTCCCTAACTGTTATCCTTCAGCCTGTGAGGGAGAGAATAGGCTAGCCCAGCTCCATCAGGGCTAGCCTGAAGAAAGAGCACCCTCCCTCCTTAACTGTCATCCTTCAGCCTATGAAGGAGAGAATAGGCTGGCCCAGCTCCACCAGGGTTAGCCTGAAGAAGAAGAGCCCTCCTGCCAGTCCATCTGCCTTGGTCCAGGGCTCAGAGATAGAGAAGAATGCTGGACTTGATTCCCCCCCCCCCCCATTTCCTTCTCCTTTTGTGTCGTATCTTTTTAGATTGTAAGCCTGAGGGCAGGGAACCGCCTATTATCCCCTCTGTTGTAAGCTGCCCGGATTCCCAGTGACTGGGCAGCATATAAATAAATCCTATTATTATTATTATTATTATTATTATTATTATTAGAACTAGCAGATGTAATATCAGAGTCACTGGCAATAATCTTTGAGAACTCCTGGAGAACAGAAGTCCCAGCAGATTGAAGGAGGGCAAATGTTCCCTTCATTTAAAAAAAAAGAGGGGGGACCCAAACATTTACCACATGGTTAACCTGACATCAATACCAGGAAAGATTCTAGAACAGATAATTAAACAAAGAATCTGTGAGCATTTAGAAGGGAATGCTATAATTGCAAAAAAGTCAACATGGGTTTCTCAAAGACAAGTTGTGCCAGACTAATCTTATATCTTTTTCTGATAAAATTACCACCTTGGCAAATTAAAGGAATCCTGTGGATGTAGCATATCTTGATTTCAGTAAGGCCTTGTGACATTCTCACAAAAAAAGCTAGTAAAATGTGGCAGTGACAATGCTACTATAAAGTGGATATGAAACTGGTTGACCAACCAAACCCAAAGGGTGCTCTCCAAAGGTTACTTGTGAAATAGTACATGTGAAAGGTATCTAGTAGTCCTAGTAGACAACAAATTGAAGATATGGCAGCTAAAAAGCTAATGCAATTCTAGGCTGCATGAATAGAAGTATAGTGTCTAGACTGAGGGAAGTAATAGTACCACTATAGTCTGATTTGTTCAGGCCTCACCTGGAATACTATTGTCCAGGTCTGGGCACCACAGTTCAAAAAGGATGTTGAGAAGCTGGAGCATGTCCAGAGCAGGGCAACAAAATTGGTGAGAAGTCTGTAAATCATGCCCTATGAGGAGATACTTAGGGAGCTGGGTATGTTTAGCCTGGAAAAGAGAAGGTTAAGGGGTGATATGATAACCCTGTTTAAACATGTGAAGGGGTGTCATATTGAGTATGAAGCAAGCTTGTTTTCTGCAGATCCAGAGAAAAGAAACTGGAGCATTGGATTCAAACTACAGGTGAGGAGATTCCACCTCACCATTAGTAAGAACATCCTGATAGTAAGAGCTGTTCAACAGTGAAATATGCTTCCTCGGAGTGTGGTGATTCTCCTTCTTTGGAGGTTTTTAAACAAAGGCTGATTGGCCATCTGTTGGGAGTGCTTTGTTTGTGTATTCCTACATGCCAGGGGATTGGACCGGATGACCCTTGAGGTCTCTTCCAACTCTTTGATTCTACGATCAAAGGACTCCTGGACTCCTGGATCACTAATACTGTCTACCATTAAGAAGCCTATAAGCCTTCCTTTGTGCTAAACAGTACAGCAAAGTCTTATGTGCTTCTTCTTGCAGGGAAAAGGGTGCCACAATTGGGGCTTAAGAACCACATCCAATACTTCAAATATAATGACCAAATAATATATATTGTAAGACCTACATATATTTTGCTGTCTTTGCTTCTGTGGTGCAAAAGAGAGATTTGGGGAATAACAAAGTAGTTAAAGACTGGTCAGTCTGGTGACAAACACATTTTCTGTGTATCATTTCTCCACATTTTAACTAGAAAAGAGGCTGCCCTTGCTCACTGCTAACAGTGGCTACAGCTCAGTATCATAACCTACCATCACAAGTACACAACCTTCCCATAGTACCCGTAATCCACACAGCAATTTAGCTAATATGCATTCAGCAGTTATAATGAGCCCTTCTGGAGCTGTTATGATGCACACCATGAATGAATATTTAACAGCAGCAAGTGAAATCACTACTTAAGATACCACGGTGACAGGCATCTCAGACACAGTTCATGCAACAGAAAAAGCTGAGTCTTTTATTTTTTAAAATATATATATATTGATGTGTAGAAAGTTATTGTATATCATAACTTGCTCCCTGTAGCTTTGATTCTTTCAAAAAGGAAACAGATATTATTTTGAAGCTGGAAAAAAGTGGTTAATCAGTGTTACGAGCAAGAGGCAGAGCAACTCATTTTAAACTATAAGCCTATTTTCAAAAATTAAGCAGTTGGGAAAACAACCAGAAACATACATACAGGGTCTCACCTAAATGCTAAAGATACAAGCCAAAAGGAAAAGTGGCCTTTCACTTTGAATCTGAGATATTTAGTATGCTATAGGGCATTTTGTTATTAAATTATAAGGCCCCTTATAAGAGGGAGGGGAATATTCCTAGCATCACTTTTGAAAAAAGAAATTCAAAAATTTAGAGGACCATGAAATAGATGGGCATGCTTTGAATGATTGAGAAGACAAGAAAAGGGGATGAAAGCATAAAGAGAGGACAAAGACCTTTCCTGACTCAAGTCAAGCTGAACATTCCTCTATTATTGTTAATCGACCTCCCAGCAGAAGGAAGCCAGTGCTCACTAAGCCTGTTTGCAATAGTCTGTGTTTGTCTATGTAAATTAGAGGAGTAAGGGGGAGAGAAAGAAAGAGGGAGTGGGCAGAGAGAGTTCTGAAGGTAAGCACAATTTTGCCTGCTGCATAAAAAAGTGTGTGGGTGGATACATTTGTAGTGGCAATCTTAAAGAAGTCTAAGCAGCTCCCAACCGTCAGCATCATATGGAATACATATGCAGAGAGGTAGAAGACATAATTTTTTTAAAACTGAAGCTTTTGATATCCATGGCAACCAAGAGGAATTTATTTTCCCAGAAAAGAATGTTCCTCTGCTAAACTATCAGAGTGACCTGAATAGCAGCTGTAAAAGGGTACAACAGGCAGCTCTTACCCTGAGATGCTTACAAACTGAGCTCTATTGAAATCTATCACATTCTTTAATTGAGCCATTTGTGATGCATAAAGCAGTCAACATACACTGGGAAACTATGCAGTCAGGTTTAAACCACCACACCTTTGAACACCCAATGATGAACTGGCTACTGCTTAAGGGCAACTGTCCTCCCACATAACAAAATCAGTCAGAGGACAATATTCATCTGGGGTCAAATTATGGTCATGTCACACAAAATCCTCATGCTGAGGTTCATTTGTTCTGGTGATGGAGTTCCAGATACAGTTGAAAATCTTTGCTTTCTGCAGACAAAATGGAAGGTGCTACCTTGTTCACATCACAGACAACCAGAAAATAGGTACAACAGCTCACCATCAGAAGAAGGCGGTGTGGTCCCAAGTGGAGTAACTGGGGTTGTTGGAACTGGGCTTACTGGCATTGTCACCAGACCAATTTCAGGATGACTCTAGGAACCAAATATAGATCAGTTAGAATCCATGTGATCTCCACTACCCAATAGGACCTGCACTTCAAAAGCTGTCAATTGCTGCCCATGCATATGGAAAGACTGAAAAGTATACCTTAGGTCTTCTGCCCCCCAAAACAAACAAAGACCAGAATCTTGTTGATATGCTATGCCAATGTAATGATCTGTTATGCTAGCAACTGAACTTTTAACTCAGGTTGTGCAGTAGCTCAAGAGGAGGTAAAGTAAAGCTGTCATTCTCATCACTGGGAAAAGAAGATTGGTACCTACCATAAATGATCATTCTAGGAAGGCTGAAGTAGCAATCCACAGCCATTGAGATATTCTCTTGTGCCAACTAATCAAGGCAGGAAACCAAAATTCCAAATCAGTTTTGTTACATAGCCTTACATGTTTTCCCCTTCAGTTTTGTTACATAACCTTCCATGTTTTTATCCTTAATAATTATTCATAGAAAAGAGCCAGGATAAAGTGTAATTATACACACACAAACACATTTTTTTTATTATTGCAGCAAATGATGGGATAGATTGCTCCTTCAGCCTTTCTAGATTTATAATTCACAGTAGGTATCAACCACTCATTCTCAGGTCTGAAGGACAATCCACAACCATTGGGATATACCCAAGTTGAACCTCTAATAATAATAATAATAATAATAATAATAATAATAATAGGATTTATTTATATGCCGCCCAATCACTGGGTGGACTGACTGCCTGTTTCTTTAACCCCTGCTTGTATAATAGTTCGTCCAAAGGCTGCCTGCCCTGACTTAAATTTGTCACCTTTATAATGTCTGATAAATGTTGATGGTTCCTTCCTCCAACTGCTTTACACACTTCATTCAATGCAAATGTTATTCTGAATGATGCTGTTGTGGCCATTGATCTTGTCAAATGGGCCCACATATGCTGTGGTCTTGGAGTTCAGGAGTAATCATAGCACATGTAAAAATACAGTTTTTTCACCATCTGGAAATCATCAATTTAGTTCCCTTGAATCCTAAAGTTCTGGAATGAAAAGAAACAAAGCTTCTGTACACCTTATTGTTTTTGTCCTTTCTAAGTAAACCTTGGCCATCCTCCTAACATCCAATGAATGCCACTGTCTCTCTAGCAGATGTACTGGATTTGGACAAAACATTGCTAGTTCTAAAGTCTGACTCCTACCTATGTGTGACATAAGACTTCAGAAGAAATGAGGGATCAATTGTCAAAGATAATTTGTCTTCCTCAAACCTGCACAAATTAGTTCTTACCGACAGATATGCCCTCCTTGCTGAAGCAATTGCTATAAGAAATACTTTAAAAGTCATTAACCTCAGAGATGCCTCACAAATTGGCTTAAAAGGAGCTTTTGTAAAAGTACTCAGTACCAAATTCAAATCCTACATAGGGAACCTATGAAGGACTGGTTGGACTTGTGAAGTCATTCCTCTCAAAAATCTCCTGACATGCGAATGGGTAGATTAAGGCTTCCCATTTGCTATCAGCATGGATGACAGACAGCAACCTGCTTTTTAAAAGTATTAGGTCTTAGACTTTTGTCTATTCCACAAGTCTATTCCACTTTTCGTCAAAGACAAGATATCACCTGTCCAAAATTCTTCTAACACTAAATTCTGCTCACAACATTTCCAGAATGCCCTCCAAGTGGTTTCATATATCCTCTGCTCTGACTGCTATCTAAATGCTAAAATGGTGTTTGTTACTGGCTCTGTGTATCCTTGTTGCCCTAAAGTTTTCCACTCAACCTCCAAGGGACTAGATCTAACCATTGTGGGTTGGGGTGATAAATTGAAACTTGAGTTAACAGAACTGGTCCAGTAAGGATATCCAATAAGAATTTTCCACTGACACATATATTAGCAGAGGATATCAAGATCTGCACAGCCAGTGTGGTGCAACTGAGATTTTTGCTTTTCAGAATTCTCCATTCTGAAAGTGTAGGGAATGTATAAAGTCCCTTCAGCCAAAACTTTCTCTTAAGCTTTCTCCCCAAATAATAACTTTCTCTTGAAGGGAATGTTTACCAAGCTGGTTCTTGATGTCTGGTCAGCCTCCCAATGTTTTAGCCACAAGGATCTTCTATCAGCTGTAGTTGTCATAATGGAATGCACTGCAAATGTCTCACATCAGGAACATACTGAAGTACTTCTCTATCTTATGTAATAATCTTTGAACCATTTAAGCACTTACATCTTCTAAACCCACTATTTCTTGAGCCCATGGAATGGGAAGTCCTGGCAAACATGGAAATTGCAACTGGTGCTCTAATGGATGGGGCTGAAGCCTCTTGAGACCTTCTTACAACTGGATCTATTCTTTTTTCACCTATATCTTTTAAGAATGTGTCCCCTTCCCACGGAACAATAGCATTTGAAATTAAACCTGATAGTTTAGCTGTATCCACCAATGAGATCATTAATTCATCCACTGCTTTTTTTCCTCAAATGTATATAATTTTTTTTTACCATTTCCTAGGAGTCTCTTAGAATTAAGAACTGTCTCCCATTCTGACTCAATTAATAATTCAGTAACAATTTATGGCACAGGAGTTTCTGTAGCACTGATGCACTTTCTTTTCCTTTCCCTTTTCTTTTCTGAGTTCTCACTTTGCTCTGGATTGTCCAGACCTAAAATAACATTCCTTTAATAACTCTTTTGAAGTTGTCAGGATATAATAACTTACTCTTCTTTTGATCTCATGAATCCTCATCTGAGGATCCTACATCATCCAAATCCAAATCTCTATCTCAATCGCTTAACTCTACACTAGTCCCTCCATATTTGTGGCTTTGACTTTTGAGGATGTGATTATTCACGGATTTTATTAACATGTTCTCTCTAGGAATATTTAGGTCCTCCAGCACAACTCTATGATCAACTTTAACCAAACGTTGCACTGCAGGACCTAGAGATTCCTAAACAGAACAGTCCACTAGGCATTTGTAGCTCCTCCAGTGTAATTATATGGTAAATGTCTGGCAGATGTTGACCACAGATTGACTGGAGGACCTAGAGATTCCTAGAGAGGTGTTCTCTCAGGTAAAAACATAGCATTTTTGTGTGGTTTTTCCACATTCATGGGGGTTGTGTGCCCCTAACCCCAGTGACTGTGGAGGGACAAGTGAACCTCCTGCAGGCTTAAGTCTTCTCTTTCTGACTCTAAATCTGACATGTCATTAGCTTTGTCTAAACTGTTTTTTGCACTTAGGATATTTTTAAGGGGAAAATGCTTTGATTTTTCTGTGCATGTTCCTGGTTTCTCTGTAGGTTCCTGAGTCTGTTCTATTAACTGTTGCTCCTGAGAATCTTCCTGTCCATCACTTTTCAACTGTTCCTTATAGACATTCTAAATTCGTGAAGGTTGTATTATCATCATTTCTAAAATTAATTATTGCTAAATTAGAATAAGAATCAATTTCATTAAATTAATTATGTTATCCAAATTCACTGCAGTTGATATATTTAAAAAATTAAGGGTATTTTGAATCTCTTTTCCCATTTTTGGATTCATTCTTAAATTATGGGGTTTTTTGCATATCATGATTTTGTTGCTTAACTGCATCATTAAACCCTTTCGGTCAGGCATTGACCAAACTGTGAGTCTATACTTGAGGCCAAGTCTGGGAGAATACTGTAGCCAGGTAATTCAAAAATGTTTCCTTAATCACTCAAAGTGTGCATCTCCTCAACTGAAGACACAGTCATCTCTGATGGCTGAGAATTCTTAGTTTCTGTCTCTCCCTTCTGCCTAGAATCCTCCAATCCAATATGGCAACTGGAATGTGCAAATGACCTTAAATAGCTCTTTCTCCCTTTTTCCCTCTGGAGAGGCAACACTGGTAAATCTATCGTCTTCATTTTCTCTTTATTTTTAACTTTTTAAACTTTTTTAGCCTACTCTGAGGTAATTATTTTTGGTCTTGCTACCATAGCATTTGAATCTAAGCACTGATGAAGGGACCTTCCTACCCTATCACTCTCACTAGATGTTAAAAAAAAGTTCTTCATGATAGACTCCAATGCCTATTCAGAGGTATGTCATATCTTGCTCTATAGCTTGCACACTGGCAGCTGATTGAGCTGTTTTGGTATTAATTTTCTCATCCAGCAGCTTTTTCTATTTCTCTGATGGTATGCAGAGAATTTCTCCATCCCCATCTGAAACTGGGGGGGGGGGGAATCTCTTTCTCTTTTAACATTTCTCCCTGTTTGTGCTTAATTTTCTCCAACATAATGCCCAGTTAACTAGATTTTAATTTTAATTGTTGTGTTACAGAATGAGAAAGACAGGGAAATTGGAAATTCACAACCAGCTCGCAAGGCAAGAGAAGGAAAAGTGAAGGGGAGCGAGAAGCAGGCAACAGTTTGAATAGTTGTGGAATTTTGGTCTCGTACCTTGAGCAGCTGGCACAAGGGAATATCCCAATGGTTATGGATTGCTCCTTCAGCCCACTTGAGAATGACTGTGCCTTACTTCCTTCATAGCTGTTGTACCTGTGACTTTTATGTCCTGTCCTACCACTGTTGCGACCCACACCAGTATTTACAGCAGCACAGGTACCCCATAGGTTCTCAGTTACAAGAAACTGGCTTCTTCTGAGTCAAATGACTGGTCCATCTAGCCTGGTATTACCAGCTATGACCGGTAAAGGATCTCCATGTTTTAGGGAAGATTCCTAATCCTACCAGGAGTTCCCTGGTATTCCCTATTGGCATCTCATTAAGTACTAACTAAAACAAAACCTGTTTAAATTCCATAATCAAATGAGACCCATTGACAAGGTGGAGACAGCTGCTGAGAAAGCAAAATTTTCCTCCCTATCCTTATCCTGCCTCTCTCAATATATTTCTCTACATAGAGCAAGTCAATGTAACAGACCGCCATCCCACTGCTTAACCCAAGTGCAGTAGGCAAGGACTAGACTACATAAATGATAGTTACAGCTTCTCCCTTTCTTTCACTAGTTCTTCTGTGTCTTTCATCTCAACCATCAGCTTCCATCTAATTTCTGGTTTAACTTTATACCCAAAAGTGTTCCATTTTTGTCACTGTCATCCATGAGTACAGGCAACATTTCAGATCAACATATTATTTTATTTTATATCTGTCAGCGAAGTCTGTCTCACAGTGCCTTTCATATCCATGCACTTCCAAATGTTCACTCTGCAGCAAGCAGTGTGATGATTTGAAATGTGTTCTAAAACTACCAATCTGCGCTTAACTGCACACTTCTAGAAGCTTGCCATGGCAGAGATCTAAAATTTCGGCTTTACTAATGGACTCTTTATCAATCCATCCTGTAAGAGAATACACAGCCAACTGTTGTAGGCTCAGTTTTTGAAACCACCCTCTAAAGCAAGTTTTGAAAATAAATTGTCCACTGGAATATACAGCAAGCAAACTGCTGTGGGTCTGAACAGATGGGCCAAAATAAAGCTGCTTCGGGTCACTTTGGAGGTATGCTGTTCAAATGACACAGCATCTTAAGAGCCCAGAAGCTGTGCCAAAGCAGCACTCTAATCCTTACGACCAGAGCGTGGCTTTGGTGTGGCTTCTAGCCTCTTAGGACGCATGAATCATTTAAATAACATACCTTCAAAGTGACCTAAAGCAGCTTTATTTTGGCCTGGAATAAAGCTTGGATTTTCCCATTAAAGGGTTTTATAACTCCTGCGTCAGCTAAGTGGTAACAGCACCACCTAGCCACAAAATAATGACACAACACTTCTGAAACACAACTTCTAATATACCGTACTGTATATACTGTACTTGACTCAAAAAACCTGGGTCGATTTATCCATGGGTCAATGCAAGTGCTGTACCTCAAATCAAAATAGGAACTATCTCCTGTTCTGAGTAGAGTGACAAAAGGTAAAAGCTTAGTCCATCCCAGGAGAACCTCAAGGAAGCACCAAACCCCTCTATTCTCTCCACTGTGGTGCCGTTTCTGACCCTTTTGAACGCTCAGACAGGAAAATAGCATTCTTTGGCATCATTTTCCTTTTCTTCTTTACATCCTTTGTTGCATGCCCCTAAGTTTTACCCTCAACTTATACATGGGTCATATCAAAATTCATAATTTTGGACCCAAAACCTACCCTCGACTTATCCATGAGGTCAACTTATAGTCAAGTATATGTGGTAATATTGTGGAAGTCAAGTTCCATTTCTCAACCAAAACATATTCCTATTTAGCTCTGTTTTGTGGTTCAGTCTATGCAAAGCAGAAACAAACCAAATAAAGTAATTCAAACAGATATGGAATTACACATGTATTTGCTGTGCTTCCACACAGCATAAAATATGCACACATGCAAAGTACTCAGACCCCCCGGGTTGGCAGATTTTGCAGTACTGATGCCTTTGGAAATAAACTTAAACTTGATTTAAAACAATATGACAAAATTTACTGTGGTAGAATTAGAAGGTATACAGGAATGGGGCCCAATCTTGAATGAACTGCACTTTTCACCAGAGTCTATTAATGCCAGTTAGACATGTATCACAGAGACCTGGTTGGATGAGGGTGGAGGAGTTTAATTTCTCTCAGCTTTGTCCACCGGAGTTCTCTATGTTGCACTATGCAAAATATGGGGCAGCAGGGAGACAGAGTTGCAGTGGTTTATCAGGCGTCCAAGAGAGTCAGCATGGTGTAGTGGTTTGAGTGTTAGACTACGACTCTGGAGATCAGGTTTCAATTCCTCACTCGAGCATAAAAACCCACTGGGTGACCTTGGGCAAGTCACACACTCTCAGCCTCAAAATTGTGCCCATTCATAGAAACAATATACAGTGAGTCCTCGGTATCTGCTGGGGTTCAGTTCCAGAACACCCCTCCCACGGGTACCAAAATCTGTGGATGCTCAAATCCCATTATATTCAGTGGTGTAGTAAAATAGCATCTCTTACATAAATCAGTAAAATCAAGGTTTACTTTTTGGATTATGTTTGTGTTTGTGTGTGTGCGCATGTGTGAATATTTCTGAACCATGGTTGGTTCAATCCATGCACATGGAGGGGCTGACAGTATCTCAGCCTGTTTTAACTGCTGAAAGCTGCCTTTACTCCAAGGGCTGGGGAAAAAAGCAGCAATAACAATGCTGGTTAAAGAAAACCAAGCTTACATGATAAAGCAGGGTAAAAGAGCACAAATCAGGCTCTGATGGTTGCAAATGCAACAGTCACATCAATAACCTTAAATTCGGGTGAGGAGGAACAGGATTTGTTACTACCAGTAAATTAAACAAAGCAGATAGGCCAGAGATTAAAAGCAGCATTCAAAAGACCTTGGGGGAGATTTTATGAAGCAGGTTTGGACATCAGTCAACATTGAAAACTAATCAATGTCCTTGATTCTAAACAAAAGGAAGGAAATTTGTGGTCCTTCAAATATTCTAAGCTCTTAACTCCTGTCAGCCCCATCCACCATGGCCAATTGTTATGGAAGATGAGAGTGGTAGTCCAATGCCACATGAAAGACCATATCTTCCTATCCTTGCTCTAGGTGATTACACCAATCTCTACTGTTTCCGGCCCAAATGAAGAAGAATTTTCTTTATTTCAGAACATGTTGCCATTTTCCTAAAGTGCATCTATCTGCACCACATGGGCTGACCTACAGCACTGTAAGATGAAAACTATTCTGTATAGTACTAGCCTACCCAATAGCATACATTCAGCAAATAATAGGACATACACATCCTATTTGAGGGTCATTCAGCACAGGCTAGTCTGCAAACACCCCAGAAACTCAGGAGCTCATGGGTGGTCAGATCACCCTCCTGTTTCTAATTTTCTTTGTGGATGTGGCAGGGGGGAGGAGACAAAGAGACAAAAAAGCATGGGGCATCTACCCCTTCATATTGAGAGAATGCCCTAGTTCATGTGCCCAGCCACGTGAACATACTAATACATATTACCAATGACAGTGTGTGATTAAAAAACTAGGATGAATGCCATGATCTGTTAGAACAGCTGTTTTACAGTTTAGTTTCCTCTATTGTTGTCAGAAAACAGCAACAACAAAAAATCATTCCCCACCTGTGCCAATACAGTAATGAAGTTTCGGTTCAAGTGTACAGCTTCATAAAGGGCCAACAGGATAGCCTCGTTGGTTCTACAAAAAGAATACAACAGAACACATTTATTGCAGCACTGTATGTGATCACCTTGGGCACTTAGTAATTTTGAATGCTCCACTTAATGAACAAAAATATTTTCGTGCTATTCTGGAAAGCTCGGGGCTTCCAAACATACTAGGTTTCTGGCAAAAAGATACAAGTACAGTAACAGAATCCACTTTTACAGTCACAATTTCTATCCATTCACCACAGCACTCACTCTTTAAATGTTGGACTTTATAGAGGGGTTTAGATCACTTTCTATATAGTAGCCTTCCCTAATATCTCTCTCTCCTTCTTTCACACACACACACACACACACACACACACAACCTTCTCTGTACACAATTAAGAAGGAGCAATAAATGGAAACAGAAAATATAATAAAAGCAGGCACCAGTATGAAATTCCATTAAAAACCAGATTGGATAAAAAAGCAATAGTATTCTTAAACAATTAGGCAGGCCCAATCCTTTAAGAAGCTCACTCATTTTAAAATTAAGAACAAGCAACCCAGAATAATTTGCTTCAACTAAAAACTGGCAACACTAATGACGCACTGTATTTCAGCCCTCCAAGTAGCTTGTCTACAATGATAGGTTGCACAAGCAGAAGCACATCCATAATAAGATGACAAGCCAATGTCCTAGCCTCTTCAATCTGTACCTATGTTGAATCCATGGTATCCCAGTCAGCATGAATGTAAGCAATTTTATCCACAAAATGTAAGACAAACATCTCACAGTAGGTTTCTGAACACCCCATGCTGTGTTCTCCCAGGTCTCTAACAAGGATGTTAATAAGTTTAAGTAGCTCCACTGGCTGAATCCAAGCAAATGTAATAGCAATGTCACAGTAAAATTTCTTTGCCATCACTCCTGCTACAGACTACCTGTAAAAGGGCTCTTCTGTAGGTCTGGGTGCGGGTACAGTGAATTTATTGTCATTTGAATTCTAGCCATCAGTCTTTTCACTGCCTTCAGCTCTTCAGAATTACAGTGGGTAATGTCCCAATTGCTCTGTCAAGAATTTTGTTTGTTTCTTGTAAATTTAAATGTGGTGAAGTTTCTGATGTGGCCATCAGAGGTAAACAAACTCTGTGGCCTGGAACAATGATACCCAAATGCAGTGACAATTCTTCTAACTTGCTTCTTCTACTTGTATTCCCTTACAAATGCATAAGAATATAACTGTTCTAAAATCTACAAATTCAGAAGGCAACTGCAGCATCTGTTAACTCCACTATGTAACAGACTAAGTGGACCTACAATCCTGGCTGCTAAGCTGTTGTTAATCTTCTCTTGTTTTACATTTTAAAAATTAAAATCAAACTAAAATTAAAAGTTCCAAGCAAAGAACAACATTTTAAACTTCTAAATCAGGGTGGTAAATTGTCATTTAATTAATGTACTTACTGGACTGAGATTTTTTCATCAGCATCAGCTATGAACATGCTGCCCACCTATGGAAAGAAGAGGTTTTGCACACATTAGAATCTACTGAGATCTTCCTGCAAGAGACACTGGCTCACAACTCTCAAAATAAACACTGAACATTTCTAAGGATCATTTCATATC
This sequence comes from Sceloporus undulatus, assembly GCF_019175285.1. Lineage (NCBI taxonomy): Eukaryota > Metazoa > Chordata > Lepidosauria > Squamata > Phrynosomatidae > Sceloporus > Sceloporus undulatus. The sequence continues at coordinate 212,653,163 of NC_056524.1, forward strand.
ACCATTTACAACATTTGGACTGGGTCCTTAATGAGGCAAACGTTATCCAACAAGACACACTTAATTCTTACCATGTTGGTCAAGGCAGAGAAAAACCCACTCTGGTGCTCTTCCTCCTTGTCTCTGTACTGTCTGAACAAGGATGACAACAGATAAAATCATGATACTACAGAACTATGTAACATGGTTACACAATGAGTTATTTGACCAAACTTTTACTTTCAAAGAAGCACCCAAGAAGATATCAAGGAAGATATTTTTTTTAAAGGAACTGAACTAATTCACACAAAAATTGCCTTAGATTACATCCCCAAAATATATCTATTCTTGTTATTTATTTATTTATGGAGTAATGTAATAGCCTGAAAATTTATGGCAGTTTGTTGCATAGCTCTGTCACAAACACACACACAGCACAGTCTCCATGTAATGTGTGAGTAAAGTACCACATTTCTCCTTTTAAAAATCAGCTTTAAACTCTCATGAGGCAAGGCCTCAAATCTTACAACTAGTCCATTAGTCATTTCTCCAGCAATATGTGTACATTTGAAGTTACAACACAATCAGGAGCATTGCATTTACTAGCAGCTTTACTGGCCTCATCTATTATTATTAGAGTACTAATAGGAATTGGTAAATTCAATATTAGTGTTTTATTGATTGTACTAATATTTTGTATCATTTGTATTACCTTGTATTATTTTACTGTTGTAATCCCACCTCAATCTTTGGAGAGGCAGGAAATATAAATAAACTCTATTATTATCATTATTATTAGAATCATAGAATATTATTCTATGGAAGAGTTGGAAGAGACCACAGGGGCCATTCAGTCCAACCCCCTGCCATGCAGGAAATCCAATCAAAGCATCCCCGACAGATGGCCATCCAGCCTCTGCTTGAAGACCTCCAAGGAAGAAGACTCCACTACATTCTGAGGGAGTTTGTTCCACTGTCGAACAGCCCTTACTGTCAGGAAGTTCCTCCTAATGTTGAGGTGGAATCTCTTTTCCTGCAGTTTGCATCCATTGCTTCGGGTCCTAGTCTCTGGAGCAGCAGAAAACAAGCTTGCTCCCTCCTCAATATGACATCCCTTCAAATATTTGAACAGGGCTATCATATCACCTCTTAATCTTCTCTTCTCCAGGCTAAACATCCCCAGCTCCCTAAGTCGTTCCTCGTAGGGCATGGTTTCCAGACCTTTCACCATTTTAGTCGCCCTCCTTTGGACACGCTCCAGTTTCTCAATGTCCTTTTTGAATTGTGGTGCCCAGAACTGGACACAATATTATATTGTTGTATTATTATTATTATCATCATCATCATCATCATCATCATCTAAGACCAATAACTAATATCTCAATGTGTTTGAAGATTTAGAGCAAGTGTGGGGAACATTTTTAGTTCAAGGACCAGGTTTCCTTGTGGATAAACTTCCAAGGGCTGGAGGTCAATAGCAGGTAGGGCCAAGGGTCACAGGTTACATGCATAAGCAGTTCACACACATCACCATACCTTCTGTTCTGTCACCTCATGTTTTCTCTCTTTATCTCCTGCTTCCTCCCACCCCGTTCTGTCACTGCACTCCTTGTGTTTCTCCAGTCACAGTAGTCACCTTACTTCAATGGACTGTTGCCCAATCCCACTTCCCAACTAACCACCCCAAACAAGCACCCTCCCTGATCTGCCATTCAGATGTCATTGAGCAGTACCTCTTAACAGCACTAACAACAAAGAGAAGGGTGAGTGGGGCATCTTCTCAGCAGGATTCAAGAGCTTGTGTAGTTCCAGAAACATATAACAGCCCTCAGTAGCTTTTGTGAATATTTAGAAATAGAAAAACTGTTCTGGACACCACTGAATAACTGGGAAACACTTCAACGACAATGCCTCAAAAAGCATGCTGCTCACTCTTCTCTCTCCACCATTGTTAGGAAGATACACAGAACTGCCATCATGTGAAGGGTGCTCAACAGAAGTGATGAAAGAAGTTGAAAAAGATGAGTATGGCCTAGATCACGATGAGCAGGTTATGTTTAGACTAAAATCAGATGTTTAGACTAATACTTCCATCAACCCTCACCATGGAGTATTAGGGATGATTAATTTGTTGGACTTTAATTTTCAACAATATTTAGAGGGTCACAAGTTGCCATCACTAGCTACGCTGGAAGGGGGCATAGGGTCAGGGAGAGAGTTGGGAACCTGAGGGATATCAGGCCCAAAGACCAGAGATGCCCTATCCCCAACTCTGAAACAACAGCAAAGACATCTTAATACAAGGCAAGATGTGATAATTCTCCAAGAAAAACTGTCTTTTTAAAAAGCATATCACAGCATTATCAGTGCCTCCAAAATAGTGATTCTTAGAACACTAATTCCACATCAAAGATGAGAATCATAAAGCCCATCCAATGTTGTTAAAACCACAACTCCCTGTATTATTCATTATTTGTTAATCTAGCTAGGGCCGGCACAAGTCGCTGTCCAATAACATATAGAGGCCCACAATTCCTATCCTTGATGTACAACAACACTAACAGACAACAGATTGTACCCTAACCAGCTGCTCTAGGAAGACTGCATTTAAATATGAGAGACCACTAGACAATTTTCCACACAGCTTGCCACTGGTCCACACTAGCCAGACATTCCACACAAATAACAGCCCCAAACAGAACAAGCTGCATTATGTTGGCTAGCAGAAGCAATATATTGAAAATAACTATACTACTGTAAAAGAATCATGCATACTTGAATTTTGGTTTTGATTTTTTAAAGTTTACTTCTGATGTAAGCAGCATCTTGCTTTGAAGCCAACTGAAGATTATTTCAATTGCATTATTAAATTTAATATGCACTTTTAAAATGGAAACATTTTAAACATTCGGGGAGCCAAGATGAAGATGAAGAAGAAAAATAGTTCTGGATCTAGCAGGTATCCAGGAAAACACGTCCTACCAGGAGCTAGGCAGGAAGAATACTGAGGTTACCGGGGGTCGCTCCGCCCATGAGGCGGGGTCAGGCCCCTGGCCTTTGTTTTTGAATTTCCTGCCTATAGGAGCCTTGCAGGCGGAGCTACCCAAGATCAGGATGCTCGGCCCCTTCTCTGCTGGGAAATATGGGAATATTAACAGACCTCTCTTTTCTCATTTTGCTCATCCTGAAAGTACATGTGTTCCTCACCCACACCCACCAAGCGCAGTATTAGTCTACTAAAGATGCATTTGAGTTTCTGAGCATCCCTCTGTAACACTATACCATCTTGGATCTAAATTTAAATAAAACTGGATAAACTAAATTTAAATAAAATTAATAACTATATACACAAAGGATCAAGGAGATACATGAAACAGCAGGAGAGGCCAGTGGATGTTCCAGTACTGCAACCCACAGAAAGCTGTACAACAGAAACTATTCAGTGTTTCATACACATCCTTCTATGTCCAAAGCTGTGCACTTTTCCTTTGAATGGCTACGGTAATTCCCATATCAGAGCTGATATGTGGAATTAGATGAAGTGGAACATCAGGCTGATCTACTCCAGTAGTTTCTACATGGTCCGATTATTTATTTCAAACTGATTTAACCCAAATGAATTTTCTGTTAGAATCAATATTTGGAGCTCAACATAGCTTTTTATCATTGAGGAATAACAAAAGGCAGTTCACAAAAAGATTCTGGCAATGGTGATCAAGCTCAAGAAAGAAGAAAATTAATACAATTTGGCATTCATTCAGTTTTGTTTTCCCAAGTAAATGTAATATTTCTGTTCTGCAAAGACAAGCACCCATCTGAAGTGAGAAACATGAACAGAAATACAAAGAGCTAGAGATTTAATATGCTATTAGGCTGCCTAAGCAAATGGTAGACTGATAATCAGGTTTTCTCAGAAAGAGAAAGTTAACTAATTACGCAGCTGTAAAAGTGGGTGTTTCTTAAGTTGACTTACCGGTTGTACTCTGATAATGCCTGAGCAACAACAAGGCCCATTCCCTGCAAGAACAAAACAAAATGTTAACGTTCCAAGTCCTACCTATACAGCACATAAATTACAGCAAACACACAGTAGAGATCCCAACAGCTTCTTCTCCAAATAACTTACAATGCTCACAGAACTTTGTCTAAAACCTACAGGTCAGGCTTCTTGCAGGATTCCAATCATTTCCATGGAGCTTCATTCCATAAATCCAGATTCAAATTGCTATTCATATATGAAGCTCATAGGTTGACTTTGAGCCAATCATGCATTCACTCAACTTAAGCTAACCTACAGGGCACTTGACAGGATAAAACTGGGATGGCAAAGGTGTACACCCTCTTGAATTATCGGGGAAAATGATAGGATATAAATTTAATAATACTAATTCTACTGGAAGAAATAAGAACTATCACTCCAGACTTAGAATGGTTCCTCTTGGTGATCAGAAAAAGAAAGGAAATATGGCAGCCTTATTTTCAACCATTCCCATAGCCATCAAGTCCATCCCCCCATCGAAGTTTCACTGCTTTCCCACGTACTATGGTATGTGGCAGTCACAATCACAAAAATAAAGGGCTTGAAAATCTCTGGAATTATTTTAATTAAGGGCCGGTCCAGACTGTCCTAAAGGATGCCACTCCTGTGAGCACTGGATCGGGGCCATGGTCCCGATCCGGCATTCTTCCAGCCCCAAAAGAAGCAGTAAAATGCTGCTCCTTTGGGGGGTGGAAAAAATCTGCCCTTTCCACCATGGCAGTAGCTTTTCTGCGTTCCTGGGGCATGTAGCATCTGAACACTGCACGGCTGGAGTGCCACAAAACTACCTGCCGTCTGGTGAGGTGGGTAATGTGATGCCACCTTGGGGGGCAGAGTCGGGGCATGCATCAACTAAACACCACGCTCCCATGCTGCCCCCGAACCAGCGGTTACTGCCGGTCTGCTTTGCCCCCAAAGTATTCACCTCTTTGTGTCTTCCTGGCATTCTGAGTAACCTGTCACACTCATACAGCACTTACAGTTTATTGTACTTACATTAAGTGTAGCCTCATCATCTATGATCGACAGCTTCACTATGTAAGGATTCACAGACTGCAGCAGAAGAAGGAAAATCATGAGTCAATTTAATGACTCAGAAAAGCTAAGGGAGTTTATATACGGCCTTGTCTTTCTTGTCCTGCCAGGGTATACACATGCCCTTCATTAAAACCATGGAACTTCAGAACCACCCCAGTGAACCCCTCTAGGGCCCTAAAGTCACAGCTAGCCTAGTCACATTTTACTTCTTAGCCATCATTATCAGTTCTGTTAAAAATAAGTAAATAAACCAACATATTTTTTAATAAAATTTTTATTTAAGTTTTCCAGATATATAAAAGCAGAACAACAACAATATCTATTACATAAATAGAGAAAAGAAGAATAAGAAAGAAGAAAAAGCAAATACATACAGTGGATCCTCCGCATACGCCGTCTTTTTATAGGTGGCTTTGAGCATAGGCGCTCAAAGCCGCCGGCGCGCGTGGGGCGGAAGGGGCGGCGCGTCCCATTCAATTGAATGGGCGTGCGCACCCGTTGCGCCTTGCGCGCCGCCGCGCACGAGCCCCATTGTTTACAATGGAGCTCGAGCATAGGCGGAAATCGCTATACGCGGCAGGATCCGGAACGGATCCCCCGCGTATGGCGAGGTTCCACTGTAATACAGAAAAACAAAATAAGAAACTAGAAAAGATAGAAATGACTTCCAATTTTCTCTTCAGGGGTTATTAAACTATATTAGATCATAAGATCCATCAATACCTCTCTCACACAGGAAAAAACATCAACCTCCTTTCTATATTTTACAAATATTAATCCTCCAAATTAAATATTTTACAAACAAAGATATAATCCCTATCAGAAAATAAATCAAACATTAATATATATATATTGTGAAGTCGAAGGCTTTCACGGCCGGCATCCATAGTTTTTGTGGGTTTTTTCGGGCTATGAGGCCATGTTCTAGAAGAGTTTATTCCTGATGTTTCACCAGTATCTGTGGCTGGCATCTTCAGAGAATTAATTTATTAATTATTAATATATATTTATTATTAACTCTCAAATGCAAATACCTCTACCACATATCTGACCTAACATCAGCTGTGTCTCCCAACCAATTATGAAGGGAAAAAATTACATCCTCTACTTTTAATCTAAATCTTTACCTCCTTTTAAATTTCTATTTTCTATGACTTTCCTTAATTACTTCTTTATCTACCCCTGCTCAGGTTCATATGCCTTCTAGACATCTAGACCCGTAAAACCCATATAAATCAATATTGGTAAACTTTGTAAATAATTTCTTAAATCAACAGATTTTGTTTTATGACCTGTTCCTTTATATTAAACCAACCAGAAATAACAAAACCTTTATTGAAATCTTAAATGAATATCACATGAAACCCATAATGACATCTAGAAGAGTCAGCCTTTATTTCTTTCTATCATATTTAAATTTAACCCTTGGAATTTTACCAAATTTCTTCAGTTGGTGAGATAAACATTTATCCATAAAAACATTCTCAATCTGATCATCCTTCTCAAACCCTCTACCACCACCACCTTCGTCACAATTCTTGCTGCTTTTCCATCATTTCAGATGTTGCCAACATTCTCCTCCATGACCATCTCCTGGTCTCCAACAGCCCCTCAATCTGACCACAAACCTCTGTCTTCACATTCCAAGTGATTCATTGCTCTTCCCTTTCAAGACTCTTTGCTTGTTCCATTTCCTCATCTAAAAATTCCATTTCCCCATTCTCGATCTCCTCCTCTAATCCAAAATTCAGTCTAAATCTCATTCTAGAGCCAGCATGGTGTAGTAGTTTGAGCATTGAACTACAACAATGGAGACCAGGGTTTGAATTCTAGCTTGATCATGTAAAAACCCACTGGGTGACCTCAGAGGATGGCAATGGCAACCCCCCTCTGAAAAAACTTGCCAAGAAGACCCTATGATAGGTTTGCCTTAAGGTTACTGTAAATCAGAAATTACTTGAAGGCACACAACAACATAGTTCTTAAAGTCACTAATAATCAATTTAAGCTCTTGCCGTATCTCTTGCCATGTTACTAAAACAGAATCCTCTTTCTGGAGTTGTACCTTTGCCTTCTTCTATTAAACCATATCTTAGCATGCAAAGAGTTATCCTTTCTCTCTTTACAATGACCCCTCTGATACTATGCAATGACACAGCCTGGTAATTACATTTTCATGTTACTGAGGCTGTTATCAATTAGAAACTTTTTCCAACTTCAAGAGTTTACTTCATAATTCTATGCTGCTATGTTCTTTTGCCACAAATAAATTTATTTTTCTTTTTACTCACAAATTTATTAAACTTCTGATTTCAGTCTGCAGTCTTAAAACTTCTTAGAAGTAATCATCTAGATCTAATCCATTAATACAAAAGGCACACATCCAGATATTGATGACAACCACTGGATCTACCATTTCTTTTTGTCCCATAAATCCCATTATTGTTACAAAGGCAGTTAAAGGAAAAAAGAGTGGTTGCCAACTTAATGTCCATAAAGGCTTGTGGGCAGTGGGATGAGATGATGGAATTTGTGTCTTGGTCCCCAAATTCAGTCATGGTCAGATGTTTTGGACCTTTGTAGGAAATCTCCTTGTTCTCTCTCCTCCTTGTCCAGGGAGCTAAATCACCAGTTGGAACTTGCTTACAAGCCAGTAATAGTGTTGCTGCCGCTGCCACCCCCCCCCTCTCTGATTCCTATAAAAGAATGTCGGTTGGCCACTGTCATACCTAGAAGTCCATATGTGCATGATTTAAAACTATATACAGTGGGCCCTTGCTATATACGGGGTATCCGTTCTGGACCACCACCACCCCATGTATGGGAAAAACAGACTATGCTAGAATCCCATGGATTCTTATGGTGATGCACTCCCATGTGGCGGTACACATGTACCTGCAGCGCCCAAATCATTTTGTCCGCTGGGGCTTGCCATCCACGTGAACTCAAGTCTGCAGATGGCAAGCCTGGATATAGTGCAGGCATACTGTAGTTTTCATGCCTGAGGGACCACCAGTATAGCAGCTTTCTGTATCCTTAACTGAGTAGTACTGTGGGCACTCCCCTTATATGGGGATCCATTCCAGATCCCTCTACGTAAGGGAAAATCAGCGTATGCTGGAGCCCCATTAATTCTTCCATGGCGCGTGAGGGGCTCTTTCGGTGCGGCTTTCAGCGTATGCTCAAAGCTGAGTATGGTGAGCCCACGTAAAACACGGGTGCACTGTATTTCAAATCAGACTTATTCTCTACCCTTCTCTGTATCACACACACACCCCACAATGAGACATACTATGAAGATGTTCTGTCTATGGTACAGTCCCCCCCTTCTTATACATGGATTTTTTATACATGGATTCAAGCATCCACAGTTTGAAAATGTTCAAAAAAAGTATAAATTTCAAATATCAAACCTTGATTTTCCATTTTTATAAGTGACACCATTTTGCTATGTCATAATATTTAATGGGACTTCAACATCCATGGATTTTGTTATCCATGGGGGATCTTGGAACCAAACCCCAGCGTATAACAAGGGTCCATTGTAGTAGCCCCATGTCAGTTCCTGTGTGAGATATGAAGTGGTGCTGACACAAATATCTAAATCTTTCAAAAAGCAAGAACAAACACGGCTGTTATCTAAATATATAACACAGACAGGTTTTTACTTCACATTCAAAGGCTATTATCAAAGCCTAGTCAAAGTCAAACATGTTCTAACATTCCCAAGAACTTACTACTAGAACAATTCAATAGATGCAAGACCGAAGTGATAAGGCAGTTCAAAAGGCTGTGTCAGTATCAATGTCGAAAATAAAAAGAAAATCAAAATCCCAGAATCCAATGCCAGATTCACCTCACAATAAAATTTTAAATGGAGTAACATTATAAGAAATAAGGAGAAAAATAATGAAGAAGGAGCCATTATAAAATGATAGAAACACAACAGAGACTGTTGTGTCATCTTATAGATAAATGTATTGTGTAAGTTTCTACAAAGACACTATCCTTTTAGACAGAAGGACAAGGATAAGCTAAATGTGAGGAAAGCAGAAGGCCAGGATAGGAATACCAGGGACAGTCTATCTCATAGAGCAATCCTATGTATATTTATAGAGAGATAAGCAAAGGGATCTTGTACATGAGACTGAGAGAAAGAGGTTTGTAGCATAAGCTTTTATAAGTCTCCTTCATCAGATACATAACACACCTATGTCTTGAATACTACAGGGTAGAGGCAAATTTAACTGAGTTTAATGAACAAGGTTGGATAAGAGGGTTGGATAACTTGTGGCCCTCCATATGCCAGATTACAATTTCTGCCACTTCTGACCATGGCTGAGGCTAATGAGATTTAAAAGTCCAACAGCTTCTGGAGGGTTACAGGTTTTACATTCATACTGCAGCCTTACAGCAAACATCTTTCATGTTTATCTAGTAATAGAATCATAGAATCATAGAGTTGGAAGAGACCACAAGGGCCATCCAGTCCAACCCCCTGCCATGCAGGAAATCCAAATCAAAGCATCCCCAACAGATGGCCATCTAGCCTCTGCTTAAAGACCTCCAAGGAAGGAGACTCCACTACACTCCGGGGGAGTTTGTTCCACTGTCGAACAGCCCTTACTGTCAGGAAGTTCTTCCTAATGTTGAGGTAGAATCTCTTTTCCTGTAGCTTGCATCCATTGTTCCGGGTCCTGTTCTCTGGAGCAGCAGAAAACAAGCTTGCTCCCTCCTCAATGTGGAGGCCCCGTGCCCTCGCCATGGGCCTCCTGCGCAAGAGGCCAAAGGCCCCACGCCCTCGCCATGGGCCTCACGCGCAAGGGTGTGGGGCCAAGGCCGCTCGCGGGAGAGGTCAAAGGCCCCGCGGGAGAGGTCCTGCCACTGATTGCCCCGCGCCGCTGGCAATCGCTGGCAGGACCAGGCTGGGGCCGGTCCCACAGCCTTGCCGGGCCGGATCCGGCCAACGGGCCGGGGGTTGCCGACCCCTGTTCTAGATGAAGGAAGACAGTTACCTATTTTATTTTCTATTAAGACATGACCAATCAATCATAACAGTATTACTGGTAGGTTATTAGATTCTGCAGTAAAAATATCTCCTCTTAAGAACATAAGCATCTTAAGAACAGTGGGAAAACAAAAGCATTTCATCTTTGTTTGAATTCATGGAGAAAATACTATGAAAAGCTTCCCCTTTATGTATAATTCAAATATAGCCACAGCTTTCTGCTATCAAAAGATATCAATATGCATCTGAAAAGCTACATTCAACTACTCAGTATATCATTATTAGAGATAAAAGCCTGAAAAAACTTTTTTCCTCTGTTTTTCTGAAGCCTTTTTTTTCCTGAAAAAATTGAAAAATAGATAAAGGGATATTTTCTTTTAGAATAATGAATAAAATATTTAAGGCAAATTGTCTTTCCTTCCATGTTATTTCTAAAAGCTAGAAAATATGTAGCTAATAGACTTTCCGGTAAGAGTAAATATATCAATTCCTGATCTTCATTGTCAGTTCTTTTTTCTCAGTTTTTCTCTTAGTTCTCTGCACTAATCTTTGCTTTATTGATAGCTTGTTCTGTTTTTATGAGTGGGGAGATTGGTCTGCTCCTCATGAACTGACAAAACCAAAGAGATTCTTTGTAGCTAGAAGGCAGAGAACTGGTACCACTGTTTTAACAAAAATATAATGTAAAGAAGTAAATTCAATTTGCTATTGTTTTCTATATAAATTCTACTGTAAACATATCTAACATTATAATTTTATGCTAACCCGAGTTGATACATAAATGTATTTTGTTACTATAATTACAAAGTGACTTACAATCTGTAAATTACAAATATTTCCAGTCTTACCCCTACAATGAGAAAAAAGGACCCCCCCCACACACACACATGGTTTCAAGATTTCTGGAAATTTTGCCTCTTTAATCATTATTAAAATTCCCCCATCATTTAGTAATTTTATTTATACAGGGCTCCCCCGGGTTACGAAAATAATTCGTTCCGCCGCCGCTTTCGTAACCCGAAAGGCTTCGTAAGCCGAAAAACCCATAGGCGCTAATGGGGAAAAGCCGCGATTTGGTGTGAAATAGCGCCGAAAAGCACCAAAATTTTTTTCGTAACCCGAAAAAACATTCGTAACCCGGAACAGTTTTTTTAAATACATTTTTTTCGTAACCCGGAAATTTCGTAACGCGGCGCATTCGTATCCCGGGGTACCAGTGTATCCTGCCCCTTCCCTCAAACCAGGGCTAAAATTATTAAAATAATCATTTAAAAACTCCTCTTTGTCATCTATTATGACATGTCAAACAAAACAGATTCTTTCTTCATACTAGTAAAACTAACCTTTTATCTTTACAATTCCTCTGTGTGCTCAAGGCCTCTAACCTTTCTATAGAATGGCCTTGATGAGATGAGTGGATAGCTTTGAAGACACTCTCTAAGATCAAAAGAGCTTTGTTTCACACAAAGGCACTATTTTTCTGTCACAAAATAATTTCTCATTGCATTTTTCTGGAGGCCCAGCAAGAACATCTCATCAGTGAGCCTTCTGCACACATCCAGACCTAGCCCTTCCCCAGAAACACCCATGCTTTATTTGGCATCTACCTCTACTTATCATCAGTTATCCCCAACTGAATGCAGAGCAGACTCCAGCAATACAAAAATTTGAAAACAAGTACAGTGACATCCTGACCAAAGCAGAATGGGCACACCATCCTTGGAACAAATATTAGATCCAATAGGAGCATAATTTTATCAGTGAAAGACCAGATGCACTTTTACTGAGGACAAGGTTTAGAAAGATTCAGCTCCTTTAGAAATAGTGTAACAGAACATTGAACTGGGTCAGTCTCAACATGGGTTTGGGGAAATTGGGGAGGGGAAGTGCACATACTTGACTGTGTAGGTCATACATAGAGAGTTAGCAGGCCAACTGTATCATGTACAGTAGCTCTGGGAGAGCTCACTGGTAAAAGCACACCAACATGGTGGTGACACTCCCTTGCCATGACAAATCCCTTAATTGGGTGAGGGTTGCAATGCATACGCATTCCACATGTCAAGAAAGATACATTAATGACTGCCAAATAAGATACAAAGACAAGTCAGAACCAAACACCATGAAATAAGTGGCACCACTGTGTCAGGTGAACCACTGTACCAGGATGATGATCTCTTAAGCAACAAATCGTCAGACAAAACATCAATATTTAAGCCACTAGAACTGAAACCTGGCATTGGATGGTCTCCACCAGGTGTAGAAATCTCCAGATACACTGGTGGTAATGAACCTAGTCAAAGCTATAGGTAAGGCATGAATAATGAGTGCTGAATCTGTCAAACATCTGCACAGGTATAGAACCTCTATATAACATATGGAGACCAAAAGAAGGGTGTTCATAAGAATGGAATTATGTTGATATGGGTTTATATCAAAAGCCTAGGAATTAACAGACAGCATCCACCTCTGTGTTTAAGATCACTAACTTCCTGGTTTAATGGGAAAGGACTGAAACCTATAAGCTCAACAATGTCTTCACCACCTGCATATAAATAAAGTCTATAGAGCTACCAGTGTAATTCTAAGACAGGCCAATATTTGAAATGTTATTCTAGTTTGGGCAATTGCAGTAAATCAGAATCATTTTGCAATGAACAGTGCAAGCAGCAGCTGCATTGCTAGCAAAGACCTGAGAAGACATTCTAAACTTGGAACATTTTTCTTGCAAGCATATTCTTGTTTTCTTTACTGACTCACATTAAAGTCAAAAGCAACAAATATACTCTCAATGCAATTAGATTTCCTTAACCTAATGGAAACATTTAGCAATCAACAAAGCTCTGAGATAAATAAAGAAATGATCAGCCACAGTGTTGCAAAGTGAAAAGACTCTCACATTCAGTCTAAGGGAAGATCTGCAGCACTGCAGCAAATACATGCTATTCTAATGATTTCCAGTGCCTAAGACAAGAAAAAGGCTATTTCTTATCATTTAGTGAATGTTTACTACAATATTGTACAGTCGGCCCTCTTTATAGGTGGGCTTGCCTTCCATAGCTCTGAGCTTATGCGGAAGGCAAGCCCCGGCAGAAATAATGGGACGCCTACTCGCACTGCACGCCCCATGAGCACGTGCCCCATTATTTTCTATGGGGCTTGAGCATATGCTCTTTCCCCATATGCAGGGGGGTCCAGAACGGATCTCCCGCATATGGGGAAGGCGGACTGTATATTTTAAAATGTATGTGTGTGTGTTCTTCTGAGAAGAGAAGAGACAGGCAGCAGACACAGTTCCAAACTACTCCTATCTTCCAGAAGCAGATTAAAGGCCCTCCTCTCCATCCCAACTGACACTGTTGTAGCCTTGGTGGGAGAGAAAAAGCAGTATCAGATGGATTTAATCTCCTCTCTCACTGCGACCCTTTTCCCTGGGAGAGACACATTTTGAAAACCTTTGTAGAAAAGTAGCAATGCACACTCACCTCATATTTTCTATAGTTCACTAATAAGGCTAGCAGGACAACTGCTTCATAACCATGTTCCCTACGACTAGGAGGACTTGAGAGGATCTAAAATCAAGACAAGGAATAGTATAAATTAACTGAAACTCTGAAGTTTCAAAGAACTATAGGCAACCAGTATAAAGAATGTTGTTGTTGTTACCTACCCTCAAATTGACCTTAATGCATGGAGACCCTGTGGATGAAAAATCTCTAGTCCCACCCCCTCATCCTCCATTGCTCTGTTTAGGTTTTGTAGATTCAGGCCCGTGACTTCCCTAATAGCGTCTAGTCATCTGGCCTATGGTCTTCCTCTCTTTCTACTGCCTTCTACCTTTCCTAGTACTATACTGTCTTTTTTAATGAGTCATGCCTCAGATTAATCATCTTGGCCTACAGGGAGAGTTCAGGTTTGATCTCTATAAGGACCCATTTGTTTGTCTTTTTGGCTGTCCACAGTATTCTTAACATTATTCTCCAATATCATAACTCAAATGAGTTAATTTTTCTTTTTATCTGCTTTTTTCCCTGTCCAGCTCTCACATCCATACATGGTGATGGAGAATACAATGGGCTGAATGATTCTAATTTTAGAGCTCAGTTATATATCTTTACTCTTTAGGATCATGTCTAATTTTTTTCATCGCTGCCATTCCCATTCCTAGTCATCTTCTTTCTTGACTGCAGTCTCCAGTCTGATCAATGTTTGATCCAAGTGATGAGAAATTTTTATTTCAATTTCCTCACTGCCTAGATTGAATTTATGTAGATCCTCCATGGTCATCATTTTGTTTCCTTTATGTTCAGAAGTAAGCTAGCCTTTGCACTTTCTTCCTTGACCTTCCTTAGTAATAGTTCCAGGTCTGTGATGTTTTTCATTAGCAGTATGGTGGCATCTGCATATCTTAGATTGTTAATGTTCCTTCCTCCTATCTTCACTCCTCCTTGAGTCTAAACCTATACTCTGTATATTTTTTGCATACAAGTTGAACAAGTAGGGTGATAATATGCAGCCTTGCCTGACTCCCTTGCCATATTTTGTTCTAACAGTGGCTTCTTGTCCTAAGCACAGATTCTCATCACGACTATCAAGTATAGTGGCACCCCCATGTCTTTAAGAACATTCCATAGCTTCTTGTGATCTATTATTATTTATTATTATTATTAACCTTTATTTATAAAGCACTGTAAGTTTACACTTTGATCTATGCAGTCAAAGGCTTTGCTATAGTCTATAAAGCACGTGGTGATTTTCTTATGGAATTCCTTGGTGAACTCCATTAGCCATTGTATATTTGCTATGTTGGCACTAGTTTCTCTGCCCTTCCTGAAACCTGCTTACATCTCTGGGATTCTCTCCATACAGTATATGACTAAAATCTTTGTTACAAAATTTTAAGCATAATTTTGCTATTTGGAAAATTAATACTACAGTCCTATAGTTGCTGCAGTCTTTTCTGTCCCATTTTTTGTGGATAGCGACATATATTGAACGTTTCCAGGCTGTTGGTTACCGTTTTGTTTTCCATATTTGTTGGCATATTTTAGTTAATACTAGAGTTGATACTGTCTGTGTGGACTGTATCAGTTCAACTGAAATATCATCTATCAGTGGTGAGTCAGTACAATTATGAAAAATTAATCTTTACAGTCAGAAAAGGTTTGGACTTTATTGCCATACGTATATACAGCAAATTCAATCCTTTTGATCTTGAGAAGGATTATTACATTTGAAGGAAATACAGAACTCTTCTCTAGCACTGCTAAAGAGAATTAAACTTAAAATGCCATGTGGATTATTTCCATACCAAATTCATTAATGACCTACATGAAAAGCCTTTAACATTTAAATCATAACTAAAGCAAAATAAAAGAAGATGACATTAAAGGAAACTTTAACTAACTTTTAGGTTGACATTGTCAAGTAAACCTCTATGATTTATAATACAACGCTAAGGGAAATTAGTTGCGCAACTAGAGATGAAAGGGAGAGAAAGCTTACCTGTAAGATGGCTTCAAAGATACTATTAATCATCACATACTCCAGGATTGTGTTCTGACTGATGTTATCCGTCACCTGAATAAGAAAAAATTAAAGAACTTCTAAATAAGATAGAAGTACTATCCATGCAAATTAAATTACTGCATTTGCAAATATATGTTAATTTTTATCTAACTCCCTCCAAAATAAGACATATTAATGGAAGACTCCACTAAGATTTCCATTAAGTATGTAATTTACTGAAAGTCTCCCATATTTTGTGAAAAACCCATTCTTTGGGAGTTTTCTACATTTGTCTTACAGATACCTTAAAATTATTTATTTCTCACATGGCATGACACAATTTGTTAATTTTATTTAATATAATACTCATGTTACTTTGTCATCTGTATTATTCCCTTTTAATAATTTAGTTCTGGGTTATATTTTGTCTTTAGGGGTATTTCCATAATCTGATACAGTACAGCACTGTAACACGGGGGATTCATTCCTGGACTTACAGACAATAGCAAACTTTATTGCAATGGATGACTTCTGATGGAAGCTGGTCATAGAGTTACAATGGAGGACCTAGAGATTCTTATCAAGAACACCTCTGTAGGCATTTCTAGGTTCTCCAGCCCAGCTTTATGGTCAATTTTCACCAGAAGCATACCATAGAGTTGTGCTGTAAAACCTAGAAAAATGCCTAGAGAAACATATTTCTTTGAACATGCATAAAGGTAAAGTAAAGTTTGCCCCCTTGGCATGATTGTCTAATTGTGTCCAACCATACAGGGCAGTGCTCATCTCTGTTACTAAGCCAAAGGAGCCAGCATTGTCAAAGATGACAATGGTCATGTGGCCAGCATGCCTACATGGAATGCTGTTACCTTATTACCAAAGAGGTACTAATTCCCCTACTTGCCCCTTTACATGCTTTCAAACTGCTAGGTTGGCAGAAGCTGAGACCAGCAACAGCACCTCACTCCATCACATGGCACTTGTGTCTCTAACTGCCAACCTGCCAATCTTGTGATCATCAGAGTCAACGTCTTAACCGTTAAGCCACCGCGTCATACTGTACTTCATGTATATTTATGTACTCCATGCAGCAAGCTTCTTTGGTAACAATGAAATCAATACTTCAGAATGAGAAGCACCACAATACCAGTCCACTACTAATGGGTATTAAGACATCAAAACAATTTTAAATGTGTGCCTGTACATGAAATTACATACATGCCTAGAAAAAGAAGTGCAGCTTCTCATTTATGAACTTAATTCTATGATTATATTGAGATATTACATTAGAAAGTCATTGTTTCAACAGAAGAACTGATTTTCTAGAGTTGAAAATGTCACATCATTAGCGATTAATGATGTAAGATTTCTTTTAAAGGTAACATTGTCAAAATCTGGTTAATAGATTTGGAGTCATTTCATTGGTATGCATTACTTACAGTCACCAAGCAGAGCAGTAGCTTCAAGCACAAACTTTTGAGGCTTTCAGAGCCTTCTGCACAAAGCAATGTGTCCAAACTCTCCATCAGATTCTAAAGAAGGGAACATTACAGTAATGCACACAATGCTTAAAATCTAAAGCTGTGGAACTCTTCTCTGTGTGATATAGAATCCCAGCATGATCTAGATTTGTTAATATCCAGATCAAGTTGTCTAGCTAACATAATATAAATTTCAATTATTTCATTCCAAGAAAGATGCTATTTCCTATCTCTCCAAACAAAATTACCACTTAACAAGGACCTTTGATCAAGAACATTCAGCAACAATTCTCCCCATAAGTGAACTTAAGTTATGCAATGTGGATTGTGACACACAATTTTTTTCCTTCAGAATCTCAGCTCTGAGTTAATAAAGTATGTAAGCCCAAACAGAAATACAGAAATATAAAGGTAGTATGGTATCTGAAATCAGAAAATGTGAAGCCTTCCTGCCCCATTCTCTAGTTACATAGTAATTACTAAACAAGGAGTTGTAAACTTGGTACATTTAACTCTGAAATGTTTTAAGGAGTTGTCTGTTCAAGTAAGGAACAGCCTTGCTCTTGGCAGGGTCACTCTGCTATCAATTTAATACATTTCTAGCCTTCCATTCAGTATGGGAAAACATATATTATACAGTAGTTAACAAAGCAGATGTTGAAATGAACCTTCCCATATTGTTTCCTTTTTGTTACCTGTACTGAGTTTACTCAAGAGGCACAAGGAAGCCAGCAGAGTGAAATCCTGAGATCTAAATCCAGTACTCAGCCCCAACTTGAGTACATTCTCTCAATGCTAAGTCACCATTATGTACATTAGTGCTTATGTAAACTCCACTGATTCAACGGATCTACTCTAATTCCAACTAGCACTTGGATTTAGCCCTAAGAATGCAACCTGATATCAGCTAAGTTTAACCGTGATTCTATCCACACCATGGACTCCCCATTTAATGTTTTCAATCTGTTCAGCAATATACTGACATGTCTCTTTCACATGCATACCATCTCTAATTTTGTCCCACGCATAACAAAGGGTGCTCAATTTCTAATGTATGTTTTAATAAGAGCGAGTGACCAGGCAGGCCCAGCTCCATCAGGGCTAGCCTGAGGGAAGAGACTCCTCCATCCATAACTGTCATCCTCTGGCCTGCAAGGGAGTGACTAGGCAGGCCCAGCTCCATCAGGGCTAGCCTGAAGGAAGAGACTTCTCCCTCCATAACTGTTATCTTCCAGCCTGAGAGGAAGTGATCAGGCAAGCCCAACTCCATCAGGGCTAGCCTGAAGAAAGAAGCTCCTCCCTAACTGCCATCTTCCGGACTGCGAGGGAGTGACCAGGTCCATCAGGGCTAGCCTGAAGGAAGAGACTTCTCCCTCCATAACTGTTATCTTCCGGCCTGAGAGGGAGTGATCAGGCAAGCCCAGCTCCATCAGGGCTAGCCTGAAGAAAGAAGCTCCTCTCTGTCATATTCCGGCCTGCGAGGGAGTGACCAGGCAGGCCCAGCTCCATCAGGGCTAGCCTGAAGGAAGAGACTCCTCCCTCCATAACTGTCATCTTCCGGCCTGAGAGAGAGTGACCAGGCAAGCCCAGCTCCATCAGGGCTAGCCTGAAGATAGAAGCTCCTCCCTAACTGTCATCTTCTGGTCTGCGAGGGAGTGACTAGGCAGGCCCAGCTCCATCAGGGCTAGCCTAAAGAGACTCCTCCCTCCATAACTGTCATCTTCCGGCCTGAGAGAGAGTGACCAAGTAGGCCCAGCTCCATTAGGGCTAGCCTCAAGGAAGAGACTCCTCCCTCCATAACTGTCATCTTCCGGCCTGAGAGGGAGTGACCAGGTAAGCCCAGCTCCATCAGGGCTAGCCTGAAGAAAGATGCTCCTCCCTAACTGTCATCTTCCGGACTGCGAGGGAGTGACCAGGCAGGTCCAACTCCATCAGGGCTAGCCTGAAGGAAGAGACTCCTCCCTCCATAACTGTCATCCTCTGGCCTGCGAGGGAGTGACCAGGCAGGCCCAGCTCCACCAGGGCTAGTCTGAAGAAGAAGAGCCCTCCCTCTAGTCCATCTGCCTTGGTCCAGGCATCAGAGGAAGAGAAGAACCACTGGACTTCATCCCCTTCCCCACCATCATTCCCTTCTCCTTTTGTGTCATGTCTTTTAGATTGTAAGCCTGAGGGCAAAGAACTGTCTAATTAAAAATAATAATTGTAAGCCGCTCTGACAGCCATTATGGCTGAAGAGCAGGGTATAAATACCATAAAATAAATAAATAAATAAACTCTAGCAAGCCCTCACCTTCATGCACAGTTCAGCCTTGTCAAAGCCCATCAGCATATTGATGATGTCAAATCCAGATGTGGATTTATTCTTCTGATGAACACCACGAATCAGTGCACACAATGTCTGGATCAGAAGAAAGAAGATAAGAAATGTGAGAAAAAACCTTCAGGTCACAAAGAACTTGCCAATGTGTGTCCCAAAAGCTTAAAGCTATAATGCCAGAACAAGGATTTTAATTAGTACACCCATAGGCTTCCATTTTTGCAGATCACAGCTTACCAGGGACTCTATGCTATGTATGTACATACACATGCACCCAAAATTAGGGAAAATTGCATTTTTCCATTCCTGGAAGCCTACAGAAACTCAGAATTTACATTTAAAATATAAAAAGCCCCCCCCCTCATGCTTCAACAAGTGGGGGAGGAATTTAAACTGCACCTCTGTCTGTCTCTGGTTTTTATTTTTAAAGCATTTCTGTATTTGCTGTGGCTTATAGCAGATCTTCAGGGACAGACCATCTACCCCAGGCCCCCTCTCTTTCCTTTCACTGGCAAGCAAAAACATTTTTATCCAAGCAGGCTTTTTAAAATCATGACAGGTTGGCTTTTATATGGGGTGTGTATTTTTGTTATGTTTTTAACTTTTGGATGTTTTATGTTAATTTTATATTGTTTTAACTAAATTGTTTTAATTATTTTTATTGCAAACTTTTAAAAATATTTATCTTGTGAGCTGCCTTGGGTCGCCTTCTGGGAGATAGGTGGCATAAAAATGAAGTAAGTAAATAAATAAATCCCTCTGCTTCAGGGAATATCATTTAGTATTTTTATTTTTCCATTTGACAAGAACTACTCCCAAATATTCTCCTAAATCACTGGCCATACAATTTAGCACCTGATGCAGGCATGGGCATAACAGTGTTCCACATGAGGAGGTTCTGGTCTAGCATGCTGAATATGTATTTTAGCAGCTCCTAATAGTACACTTTCTGTTTCTTTCACATGCCCTGCTGGTGCAGTAGTTAAATGCCTGTACTGCAGCTACTGCAACCAATAAGGTTGTGAGTTCAATACTCAGCGGAGAGCTCAAGTTTGACTCAGGCTTGCATCCTTCCGAGATCTCTAAAATGAGTACCCAGATTGTTTGGGGCAATTAGCTTACACTTTGTTAACCGCTTAGGGAGTGCTTAAGTGCACTGATAAGCAGTATAGAAATGTACTTGCTATTGCTATTGCTATTACTGTCACTAATGGGCCGTTTAGCTCAATAGAAACCAAGTTCTGTTCCCGTTTCAGACAATACTGGTTGTGACAAATTATTTATCATTTAAGCAATGGCAAAAAGACTTGTCTTAAGGGGCTCTCCAGACTGCCTCAAAGGGGTGGGCTGGAGGCACCCAGTTTTCCTCTGGAGGGATACCGCAGCACTCAAACCGTGCGGTGTCCCTCCAGAGCAAAAAGAAACCGGAAAAAATGGGTTCTTCTTGGTGCACGGGGACGCCATCATCAGTGTGTCATTGGCACACTGCGTCGTGTCCATGACTCAAGCGAGCGCCCGGAAGTGCAGACGTGGCATCGCGCTTGCGTCATGCACATGCACCCCGTATGGATGGCGCCGCTAAAGATGGCACCACCCATACATGATAGGGTTCTGGAACGTGTGGCTGCTGCGTGCTCCAGAACCCTAGAATTGGCCCCAGAACGCCGCAAACTGGTGGTCTGTACCAGGCCTAAATTTACATGGCAAAGAAAAAAAACAAGAATGAAACTTAAATTGATGCACGATGCAAAGCAACGAAGAAGTTTAGATTTACTCAGTTTGAAAATATACTTTGCTGCCTGTTGTCTTGTTTGGTTGAAAGAATGGATGATGCTAAGAAACAAAGACTATTGGAATTAGAAAGCCTGAGATTTAGATGGCATACATAATTATGGTACGATAAAGTGAACGTAGATTTTAATAATCATTATGTGAGACATGCCATGTTGAGAATATGGAGTAGATATAAAACTAGGTTATGCCAGAAAAAGGGAGCTTTTTACAAAAGAGAAACAAAAAGTAAACAAAAGTGTTAAAGTATCAGGACATGTTGGAAAATTATCAAGAAGAATATACTATAAAAATAAAAGAAGAGCTTTTGACAGAGGGTTATGGTTTCTAATGGTTCTCATATTTAAAGTTGTTTGAAAGATGTAAGGTACATTAAAATTATGGTTTCACACAAAACAAATCACACATTAAATTATAATTATGTACAAATGATGAACAGTTCATGGGTAAGATTATAAACATTTATTAAAATTTTATATGGAAGAGGAACAAGAGAACGACAGTATTATAAAATGACCTACGTATTTTGGATAGAATATACAAATGGAGGAATGGGAAAGGATGTGGTCAAAGAGGTTAAAATTTACTTTATGATATGATTTAAAAGGGAATTTTCATAAAATGATGTACTCTTGTTATATGTCACCTGATAAATTGTCTAAGATGTACAAGGGAGCTTTGAATGTATGCTGGAAATCTGAAAAACAAGGAAGGACATTTTATCATATGTTATGGACTTAAAGTCTTTAGCAATTTTTTTTTTGAAGGATTGAAAACCCCAACTGACTTTTTGAGAAAAAATGAGGGTGTTAAGATAACCACTGATTTTGAGAATTAGTATCAGTTAAATTGATAGATGAAGTGTAACAACTGCCTTACAGAAAGTGAGTTAGGATTTTAGGAAATACAATATAACCAACAGAAAAGATAGTTGGAAGCAATTCTTTGTTAGATTATGTAGTATAGTTTGTAGCTTTCTGGTTTTTTCCTTGTGTGCTTTGGTTTGAATTATATTGCATTATATTGAATTTTATTTTAGTTTATTTGTTCTTGTGTGTTTCATTCAAATTTTAGAATTTTAATAAAAATGATTCAGGAAAAAAGAAACCGAGATATGATTTGCAAAAAATGTATAGTACAGCACCTGTAAC
The DNA here is from genome assembly GCF_019175285.1 of Sceloporus undulatus. Lineage (NCBI taxonomy): Eukaryota > Metazoa > Chordata > Lepidosauria > Squamata > Phrynosomatidae > Sceloporus > Sceloporus undulatus. The sequence goes on from NC_056524.1 coordinate 212,675,475, forward strand.
GCATTGACCACTCTGATGGGATGCTCTTCTCCCAAAGCCCGGATACAGCGTTGGAACAAACAATTTATATTATCTTTTATCTTCATTAACTCTTCACCATCTAGAGATTCCAGCTTCCCCTCCAAATATTCCAAATTCACCTACAAAAGAAAGAAGTGAAGCCAACTGATGGAGCCATTGAGGACAACTAAAGGCTAGCAATTGCTACTGGGAGAGTAAACAAAGATACATTCAGTGGAAAGAGGAATGTTTTAATCTTTGGTATATTACCTTCATGAGGAAAAGCTCCTCCCAAAAGCGAGGGTTAAATTTACTTGGATCTTCTGTCTGAAAGAGAATAATATTTGTCACAATTAGAATGAATTACAATTACTTTACATATCAATTTATGGATACAAAATATGACTGCTCTTACCGCATTATTTTAACCATTCCATATTAAGCAAACTACATATACCAATGGCCCCCGAGGTATGCTTCACTTCTCTTCTGGAGATTATCAATGGCAGAACTCACAGAAAGAGGTCTAAACAGTGACAAGTCTACTCCAGTACAGAGGTACTATCTTCAAAGCAGTGCAGCAAAAGCATGCCCAGAGGTACCTCAGAGGCAGTGTTCAATGGTTTCCTGTTCTCATTCTTAATGCTACAAATTAATATTATTAACTGGTGCCTTATCTGTAGGGGTGAGTATAAAAACCAAGAACATGATCCAAAAATAAAACACAAGATATAGAAAAATATGAATTTCTAAATAGCTGAAAGATAGTCTGGCTTGCCTGTAGGATTCCTCAGCAAAATGGAATGCTATCTTGCACACTAAATAATATTCAGCACATTGAAAAGCACATAAATTCATATCTTACCGTAAATATTTCATCATACATCAGCACAACCTTCTCTTTCAAAGGTTTCTTACTAGCTGAAGATCTCCGAAGCAATCCACCTTTCTTTTCAGCTTGTGCCATGATTTACAAACTATGGATTAAAAGATACACATTTGAGAAAAGCTCTCTTTCAAGACAGGCTTCCATAGTGCTCTCAATCTTTTTTAAAATGTTTGTCTTAACAAATCTTGGAGGTTGACAAAGTACTTTGGTCATTACTACATCTAATAATAATAACAGATAGGGAGCACAGTCATAACACCATCAAATGTAACCACCTGAAGCTTTGCAGGGGGGACGCTCAAAGGAAGAAACCAGTGAGGAAGAAAAGGGAAAGGAAAAAAAGACAGAGGTAAACATAAAAAGAACCATGTGGATATTTCTATAATTACACATTACAACCTACATAACAGTTTCTGGGCTACTGAAGAAATATTTTTCATATACTGATACAAGGTGTATGGGGGAGGGGGAGTTAAGCAAAATGGAAATCTCCATTTGCTATATGTACACTGTGAAATAAACATGCATATGATTTTTCTACATAGGGTGAGATTCAGAATCTGACCTCCATGGGCAAAAGGGATCTACTTACAGATGTGCCACTCAGCTTCCAGAACTCAATCTTTCCTTTCACACAACAACTCGCTCTATTTCTCAATTAAGAAACATTACATCCACTCATGTAAAAATATAAAGCATACAAGCCACAAATACAAATTAACAGTGCATTTGTCATTCAAATAACACTCCATGAAGATAAGACTATGTACCCATGATGGTAAATTCAACTTATGCAACATATGAAGCAGCTCTAATGATTAACAGCTGCCTTTTTGATGAAGGAAGGAACACACACTGACCCATCTAAGCCTCACAGCCTATACACAAACTGTAAAAAGATCTACCATCAGCTCTACTCAATCCAACAGCAATGTGGTTAAAGCAACAAACATCTATGTTTATGCAGGATAAAGGCATAAGAAAATGCCTATGTCAGCTCCATTCAGGCACAAAACATAATGCAGGGCCTAGAGATGTGTAGCCTCCAGCAAAACAGGTAACAGCTGTTTACAAAAGGGAGGTTTACAAAAGGGAGAATACCATAGCAATTTCCCTCTTGGAGCATTTTCTCCAGAAATAAGTATCAGTTTCAAAAATCACTCAGAAAACCATTTCCTACAAATGCTTTACTATAGAATCATAGAGTTGGAAGACACCACAAAGGCCATACAGTCCATCCCCCTGCCATGAAGGAAGACACAATCAAAGCACCCCAGACAAATGGCTATCAACTTCTGTTTAAAAACCTCTAAAGAAAGAAACTTCACCATTCTTCAAGGGAGTGTATTCCACTGTCAGCTCTTACTGTCAGGAAGTTCTTCCTAATGTTGAGATGGAATCTCTTCTGTAGTTTGCCTCCATTGCTCCATGTCATAGTCACCACATCAGCAGAAAACAAACTTGCTCCATCTTCAATATGACTTCCTTTCAAATATTTAAACATGGCTATCATATCACCTCTTAACCTTCTCTTCTCCAGGCTAAACATACCCAGCTCCCTAACTATGGCGGGATACAGACCGCCCCTTTGGGGCAGCCTGCACCCGCCCCTTTCCCCAACAGATCGGGGCCTCAGCGGCCACAGCGGTACCCCAGAGGCCCCGATCCACCGCTTTTCCAGGACACCCTGACAGCGGCGGGGAAAGGGAGAAAGGGGCTGCTCAGCCCCTTTCTCTCTGTATTGCTGGCACAGCCATTTAAAGGCCACACCAATGATATGCGCAGCAGGCGCAACTCCGAAACGGAGCTCCTTTCAGCAGTGCCAAGACATAACGGCCGCGCCGTGCCATTTGGATGCGACATGGCTGTTACGTCAAAATAGTGGCGCCTGTGTGTACAGGGTGCCACCATTTTGACGCCCCCGTCACATGCTAGGGGTGAGGACGGTATGGACGCTGCCTCCTTAGCCAACCCCCTGCACGTGACAGGGGCAGCGCAAAGGCCCATTTAAATCAGGCCTAAGTCTCTCCTCAGAAGGCATGGTTTCCAGACTTTAACCATTTTGGTTGCCCTCCTCTGGACACACTCCAGCTTGTCAGCATCCTTCTTGAATTGTGATGCTCAGAACTGGACACAGTACTACAAGTGAGGCGTGATCAAAGCAGAATACAGTGGCATTATTATTTCCCATGATCTACGAAGGAGGGAATAAAGGAGTACCTTCCTACTTTAGATCCATCCAGTCCACAAGACAGCTTTCAGGAACTATATACCTTACCACCTTTGGAAAACAATGACCATCTCTGACCAGTGTAGGTAAATCTCTATTAGCAAGCATGAAAAATATGACTGCAGTAAACTACCATTATCACACACCCCTCAGAATCTTCTAGAGATTACAAAAGAATGTATATATGTGCTGTAAAAATTGCTACGTCAAAAACTGCTAGGACATTTTCCCACTCCTAAACTCTTTTCCATTCTCTTTCCATATATCCTAGGAAATAAGACTTCACTAATTTAAAAAAAAAGGTTGAAAGAAGAAAGGTTTTTTTTTGTAAAGTGTTGATTAGCAAACAGCAAGAGAAAAGGGTGGGTAATCAAAAGTACTTCTTTCCATCACTCACAGAATCAAAAGCTCTGGGCAAGAGGCAACAACACAAGCCTGCACACATCCATTCTCAGTGCTTTAATTGGATTAGTTAATGAATTTAAGCCAGTGCCAATAAAATAACCAATGCGATGATTCCAATGTTCTTACACAAGGATTTTAAAGGGTTATATTTTCCTTGGATATGGACAGCCAGTAAATGTCAACACTTTCACTGGACGCCCATTAAAGCAAAAGATTCTACCTCCTTTTGTAAAGTACCAATAAGTATGCTATGCTACAACCAGGTAACACAATAATGAAGACAAGTTCAAACCATCAGCAAGGCTGGAATTAGGACACAGCCTTACAAAAACCAGAGACAACACACATGGAGGCCACAATTAAAACAATCCCATTGTTCTTACAGCGCCTTACACCAGAAATTCCAAATAAGTTAATAACAAAAGACACAAATATCCTCTCTTTCTTGATTTTCAAGGGCTTGTTTGGTCTCATGATCTACAGAACTCTATCTTTGGCTGCAGCTGCACTGCAGAAATAATCTGGTTTGACACCCACTTTATTGCCATGGTTCAATGCTATGGAATTCTGAATTTGTAGTTTGTTGTGGCACCAGAGTTCTCTGACAAAAAAGACTACATAGTTCACAAAACTACAAATCCTGTAATCCCATAGCTTTGAACCATGGCAGTCAAAGTGGTGTCAAAGCCAGCTTTTTCCCAGCTTAAAAAAGAGCAGCTTTCTTCCACTTCTTGCTGGATTGGGGGCGCAACATGCAGTTGCTGCAGCCCAGATCTGGCAGTCAAAGGGACAGCGTGACACCGCTCCTTCGGGTCCATCTGTTTTGCCCCTTAGATTTCTCAATCATAACTTGCATCCCATGAGTATAATATTATAGAAGGATATTAAGGTCACAATGACTTTTACCATCAGAATGGTTCCAGTGTCTTTAAATTAAGCTCCTTGTGACCCACTGCCGTAAACATGATTGCTCAAGTGTAACTAATTAGAATTAAGAAAACAGCTTGTACATGAGGAATAGGTTCCAAATGATTCAGTGTAAAATGAAAAGTCACTCCACAGTCATAAAGAGGGCAAAGAGATTTATTTCATACTTAAGCTTGCAACTATAGCAATTGCATTTCTTTAACACAGGTGTAGTGGTTTGAGTGTTGGAGAAGGCTCCAAAACACACTGCAGCAATAACCCAGTTTGAGACACACTTTCACTGACCTGGCTCAATGCTCTGGGAACTGTAGTTTTGGGAGACATTTAGTCTTCTCTATCAGAGAGCTCTGGTGCCACCATAAACTACATTTCCCAGTATTCCCTAGCACTGAGCCAGGGCAGTTAAAGCAGAATCAAACCGGAATATTGCTGCAGTGTGTTTTGGACTTATGACTCTGGAGACTAGAGTTCACTTCCCACCTTAGCTACATAAACCCATTGGGTGACCTTGGGCAAGTCACATGTTCTCAGCCCCTAGGGAAGGCAATAGCAAACCTCCTTTGAACAAATCTTGCCAAGAAAACCACTTGATAGAATTGCCTTAGGGTGACCATAACTCCAAAATGGCTTGAAGACACACAACACATATATGTATATATACATATACACAACATCAAACTATCCTTTCTTGAGAAAACCAAGCTTCTAATGTAAATTAACAATATGAATTACAAGCATAATCTAAGTACTCTGCCAAAGAAAGGTATGGTAATCATCCAGGGTACAGTATGCTCCTATCTGAATCAACTAGTACCTCTGTCATAAAACAAATGGAGGAAAGCAGGGAGAATACAACCAGATGTTTTGTAATGGAAATAACTTTACTACTGTTTTCTGCCTCTTGGGTCAAAACCTGCCAGGCAATAGCCTACTGTTCAACTCCAACTTAAGTCAGATCTCTCTGCCAACTGGAACTCCCAAAAGACTGCTCTTACTATTTCAAAATGGACATAACAGATGTAAAAAGAAGAGGAAGCTAGAACAATAGTAAGAGTCAAATGGAGTGGATAGTGTTAGTAATACAGCATAACTTTAACCCAGTACTGGTTCTCTTTAGACATATCAGATACATATATGAAAATAAATAGTTGTTCATGGCATTTATAAATGTAATAGAAGAGCCAACTCTTCCTGACCATCTTATGACAATCAGGGGCTCCCCTGGAATTCTCCTTTCTAGCCACCTTTCAGGGCAAGTTCTCCATTTCACTACACTACTTTCACATCCCTCTCTGGGTCAAAATTATTGTCAAAACAGAGGCTCAACTCTTCAGTTACATTTTGTCAGCACTGTGGGCAATTTTTAATCTGAGACTGAAAGATTTGGGTCTGAAATCCTGGTGACTCAATGATCCATTTACTAATCCTCTTGAAAATAAAAGTTTCTGTCTTTGAAATGGGAATGTTCATAACTCTGCAGGACTGCCATGATGAAGTGTATGCAAAAACACATTGAGACGATTAAGAACAAATCTGTCAGAGCTTGAACAGTATACAAGCCAAGAAATGTGCTGCTCCCAGATAAGGGATGGCCAATGTGTAGTCCAACAACAACTTGAGAGCTACAACATTTTCTTGGTTGGTAATGCCATGCTTCACAGCAAGAAGCTTTTTTAAAATGCCTCAAGGAATGCAAGTTAGAGATGCCACATACAACACTTGAGAATTCAAAGATTTTTATTAATGTTTTAATGTTTTAATGTTATATCATCATTGTTTAATTCTGTTTTAATGTTGGGTATGGGAGGGCATAGGTTTAGGGTTTGATTTTTTTTTTATAATTATACTGTAATTTGACGTGTTTTATTGTTGTAACCCACCCGGATTCTCCGTGATTGGGCGGGCTAGAAATAAATCTATATTATATTATTATTATTATTATTATTGTTGTTGTTGTTGTTGTTGTTGTTGTATGCCAAGTTTTAAAAAGCTAAGATTTATAAAAGATCTGGAGCAGCTGAAATCCTAAACAGAAACATCCTACAATGCAACTTTTTTTTTGCAGGGTCAGCTTGTTCTCACTAACCAACAAATTTGGGGACTGAGTATAAATCAAGTGATCTTGGGCTACATACTCTGTTCCACAATATGGTAATACAGTCAGCCCTCCACCTTTGTGGCTTTGACTTTTGTGGATTTACTTATTCATGGATTTGAGTAAAATAATCTCATTAAGAACACTAGGTCCTCCAGCGCAACTCTTCTGGCAGTTGATATTAGAGTTACGATGGAAGACCTAGAGACTCCTAGACGTCCCAGCAGACTGGAGGAGGGCAAACGTCATCTTCAAAAGGGGGAAAAAGAGGATCCCAACAATTTTTGTCCAGTTAATCTGACATCTATACCAAGAAAGATTCTAGAGCAGATCATTAAACAGAGTGTGTGAACATCTAGAAAGCAATGCCATAATCACAAAAAGTCAACATGGGTTTCAGAGAAAGAAGTCATGCCAGACAAATCTAATCACATTTTTTGATAAAACTGCCAGCTTGGTAGATGAAGGGAATGCTGTGGATATAGTATATCTTTATTTCAGTAAGGCTTTTGACAGGGTTCCCCACGACATTCTTGCAAACAAGCTAGTAAAATGTGGGCAAGTCAACGCAACTGTTACATGAATTTGTAATTCGTTAACTGTCCAAACCCAAAGGTTGCTCAAGAATGGTTCCTTTTCATCCTGGAGAGAAGTGACCAGTGGGGTCCCACAGGGGTCTGTCCTGGGCCCAGTGCTATTCAACATCTTTATCAATGAATTGGGGGTATACGTATCAAATTTGCAGATGACACCAAATTAGGAGTAGCTAATATCCCTGAGGACAGGATGAAAATTCAAAATGACCTTAATAGATTAGAAAGCTGGGCTAAAGCTAGCAAAATGAATTTCAACACAGAGAAATGTAAGGTACTGCACTTAGGGCGGAAAAATGAAATGAACAGATATAGGTTGGGTGACACCTGGCTGAACGAGACTACGTGTGAAAGGGATCTGGGAGTCCAAACAGACCACAAACTGAACATGAGTCAACAGTGCGATGCAACAGCTAACAAGGCCAATGCAATTTTAGGCTGCATCAATAGAAGTATAGTGTCTAGATCAAGGGAGGACTCTATTCTGCTCTGGTCAGGCCCCACCTGGAATATTGTGTCCAGTTCTGGGCACCACAATTTGAAAAGGATGTTGAGAAACTGGAGCATGTCTAAAGGAGGGCGACTAAAATGGTGAAGGGTCTGGAAACCATGTCCTACCATGCTTTAGGGAGCTGGGGATGTTTAGCCTGGAGAAGAGAAGTTTAAGGGGTGATATGATAGCCCTGTTGAAATATTTGAAGGGATGTCATATTGAGGAGGAAGCTAACTTGTTTTCCGCTGCTCCATAGACTAGGACCCGGAGCAATGGATGCAAGCTACAGGAAAAGAGATTCCACTTCAACATCAGGAGGAACTTCCTGACAGTAGGGGCTGTTCAACAGTGGAACACACTCCCTCAGAGAGTAGTGGAGTCTCCTTCCATAGAGGTCCTTAAAGAGAGGCTGGATGGCCATCTGTCGGGGATGCTTTGATTTAGATGTCCTGCATAGCAGGGGGTTGGACTGAATGGCCCTTGCGGTGTCTTCCAACTCTATGATTCTAGGAACATTTATCATGGTATTTGTAGGCCTCGAATCTGATACTATGGCCAACCTCTGGTGGATGTTAACCACAGAGTTGTACTGGAGGACCCAGAGATTCCTAGACAGGTGTTCTCTCAGGTTAAAAACATATTTGCGGTTTTTCCACTGGGATCCTAAGTCCTTAACCCCAGCGAATGTGGAGGGCTCATTGTACTTATCATATTTTGTTTTAAAGAAGTGGGAATGGAGAGGAGTTGGTGATCCCTGGTTGCACTGGGATACCCAGAGCTCAAAAAACATGATCACTGACAAAGGATCAAATAGGGACCCCTTTTAAAAAGAAAATCACTGGATAAGGCTGAGGAAGGACTACTAGGATGTGCATGAAGCAGCTGCCCACTTGCCTGCCTACCTTTGTTGTTATTAGCTGCCTTGAAGTCAACTTCTGCCCACGCCATGGTGACCCTCTGAATGAGAGACCTCCACCTTGCCCTCAACTGCTCTGTTCAGATCTTGCAAACTCAGGTCTGTGGCTTTTCCGATTGAGTCTATCCACCTGGAATGTAGTCTTCCTCTTCTCCTACTGCCCTCCACTCTATCAAGTATTATATAGTCAGCCCTCCACATTTGCAGCTTTGATTTTTGCAGCTCTGACTATTTGCGGATTTAATTAATATGTTCTCTCTAGGTCCTCCAGAGAAATTCTCCTGGAAACTGACCATAGAGTTGTACTGGAGTTTCTAGAGATTACTAGAGAAAACACTTCTCTAGGCATTTGTAGGTTCTTCAGCATGATTCTATGGTCAACATTTGGCAGAGACTGACCACAAAGTTGCACTGGAGGACCTAGAGATTCCTAGAGAGATGGTTTCTCAGGTGGTTTTTTTTTATTTGTATTTTTTTCACTTTCACCAGGAGTCTTGTGCCCCTAACTCCAGTAAATGTAATGTTTTCTAGTGAGCCACGTCTTCTCATGCTATGGCCAAAATACAACAGCCTCAATTTAGTCATCTTTGCTTCCAGAGAGAGTTCAGGCCTGATCTGCTCTAGGATCCATCCATTTATCTTTTTAGTGGTCCACAATATCCTCAGCACACTTCTCCATTTCAAATGAGCTGATTGTTTTCCCTAGCAGCTTTCTTCACTGTCCTGCTTTCACAACCATACATAGAAATGGGAAATACAATAGAATGGACAATCCTAACTCCAAAATTAGGTTTTAATCATGGGGCTATCTGCATAGTAGAAATAACTGACACCACTTTAACTGCCATGGCTCAATACTATGGAATTCTGGGAACTGTGGTTTTATGAGACAGAGAGCTTTGGAGCCACATCAAACTACAATTCCTGGAATTCCATAGCATTGAGCAATGGCAGTTAAAGCGATGTCAGGTGCCCTTCCAAGTCCTAGTCTTTAGTCTTCTTCAGATTGACTGCAGTCCCTTGGATGAATGAGCCCAAGTACAGTCAGCCCTCTTTATCCACATATTCAAGCATCCTCAGCTTGAAAATGCTTTAAAAATATATAAATTCCAGAAAGCAAACCTTTATTTTGCCATTTTATATATTTTCTGTGCCATTGTATTGAATGGGACGAGCATCCACGGATTTTGTTATCCGGGGGGGGGGGGGGGGGGAGGGGGGGTTTCCTGGAACCAAACCTCAGCAAATAACAAGGGCCCACTGTATAGAAAACCTTGAACTGTTTCAATCTTTTGACCGTCTGCTTTAAAATTACACAGGCCCTGTGTGTTGTCTGCCTTCAAGTAGTTTCTAACTTATGGTAACCGTAGGTGTAAACCTATCTTGGGGTTTTCTTGGCAAAAGTTGTTCAGGGCAGGCTTCCCCTGAGAAGGCTGAGAGAGTGTGACTTGCTCAATACAACCCAATGGGTTTCATAGGTGAGCTGGAATCAAAGCCTAGTCTCTAGAGTCACAACCCAACACTCAAATGGGTAAGATTTGTTCAGAGGGGGTTTGCCATTGAAGCTGAGAGTGTGTGACTCGCCCAATGTAACCCAACAGGTTTCATGGCAGAGCTGGGAATAGAACCCTGGTCTCTACAGTCCAATACTCAAATGATCAAGATTTGTTCAGAGGAGGT